>NW_004524719.1:2511950-2521738 GCF_000260255.1 Octodon degus | reverse complement strand
AGGAGGAGGAGGAGCAGGAGGAGGAGGAGGAGCAGGAGGAGGAGGAGGAGGAGCAGGAGAAGAAGAATATCAGAACATGTTGAAAGAAGAAACCATCCAGAGACTGTCACAGATAACATTTGTGAGGGATAGATCAATGCATTTCAGTAGAAAATACAAGAATATGAGGAATTACTTTACATCTTTCAAGATTAAGGGAAATCAGTGAATCAAATGAAAAAAAATCACTATTTTTAAGACAACTGAAAGAAAATATCATAAAGTCTTAGAAGTGATTCTTCCAATGCATGTTTGTTACTAGCACTATTTTTACGTGAAACTATGTTGTAAGTTTCAGCCTATTATGTCCTAAGTTGCAGATATTTAACAAAAACAATGGCACAAGAGTAAAGAAGTACAAATTATGTCAAGAGCATTATAAGAAGAGTATTAGAAACTTGTTTCTGGAAAAATTCCAATTTGAAATTACTATGCTTTATGCATTTGAATCACCTACATAAATGAATAATGAAACGCTGACTTTTTTAACCAAGTACAGTGGAAAGGGCACTGGTATTGCAGATACCAACATGGAGAACAGTCTCATATTTCCCATATATTTAATCACTGCATCCTGTAAAAATTGTATTTCTCTAAATTTCCACCATTTAGCTATCCTTTTGGGATAATTGCACCATTTTTGTAAATAAATTGTGTACTTTATTTTATTGTAAATGGATTTGACATAAGGTCTCACTAGACAGCTCGGGCTCAGAGTGATCCTCCTGTTTTCAGGATTAGAGGAGTCCGCCACCATGCCTAGTCATGGTGGCCAGCTCAGTGTGCCTAGAGGCAGGGCTGGTTCAGCATGTGGTGCCGGGGATTGAATCCTGGTCCCTGTACTTGTCTAAGTAAATGCTTAGTTGTCTGAGGTATCTCACTGCTCCTCGTAAAAAATTTATTTGTTTATTTATTTTGTATTTTAGGGAAGGTCTACAGGGTGTTCAAGGTGTCACTACTGGATCAGAGTCGTAGTGATTCTCCTATTTGCAGTCTCCCAAGTGCTGGGATTACAGGCACATGCCACCACACCCAGTTTCAATCACTGTGGCAGTGCGCCCTGGTGGCAGAGCCACCATGGCAGGTCCCAGGACCAAACTCCCACCCCCTGCACCTGCTTGCATGTGCTTTAAACCACTGAGTTATTTGGCCCTCCCTAAAAATATTTATGAAATAGAATGTATACTTCTCCCTCTTGAATGTACTGACAGTCAGGTAGTAAAGATCTACGTGTTTCCTCCTCTACACTCCTGAAATCAAGTCCCATCATAGGATCTCACTTTGTCATTCCTGTGAACCTGCAGGAGTTGCTGAAGACAGGACGTGAGGTCTACCTTGCTTCCTCTCTCACTGGCAGTGTAGTTGCTCTAGGAAAGATTGCTTTGGTACACTTGCTTGTTTCGTAAAGGTAGTGCTTCTTAAAAATTTGAAACTCCATACAGAAAACAACCCCCCCAATACTACGTGCCACTAACATGTGGACTCTATCTTAGAGGAAAAGTTAAGTTGTGATTGTCTTAACCATCTGGTGGCAGGTTAAGTATCCGGCAAGTCACAGCTACTGAGCACTCCATTGCACAGCAAATGTCCATACATTAACCAGCAACTATTTACACTATTTCATCTTATCTTTGTTTGAGAAAATTAAATTTTCATAGATCTACTGACCAAACAATGTTGTTGAACTCATATGTAATGATACTCTACATCCAACATAGGCCTCATAACCTTTCTAGTATTTGGAATAAAAAGATATAAAGGAATAATTAGATATACTAAAAAAAAGTTACAAATGGCTGTGGAGATAGATCAGTGGCATAAGCACCTGCCTGGCAAAAACGAAACAAAACAAAACAAAAAACTAAAAACAAAAAATCTTGAAAAAATTACAACTAGCTCAGATAGTTTATATCTCCTTTTTTATTTTGCTGTACTTTGCTTTGTTTGTTTGTTTTTGTTGTGGGTAACAAGAGTGTAACGCAGGGCCTCGCACTCCAGGCAGGCCCTGTGCTACTGAGCAAAATCCCCGGCCTGTGCCTCCATTCCTGCAGATACTAAAGGCAGATATCATTTTTCCAAAAAGAGAAAATCATGTATAAATGATCCACAAAGCTTTCAGAAGAGTTCAGAAAAAAAATTATATATGAAAGCTGTACCCCTGTAATGTCACTTTAACACTCAAATAAATGATCAGCTGATGCTGTTGTTGTCGGTATTAAAAATAAAATATTTCTAGGAAATCATGTTCATGTTTCCATGAATTTGTTCAGCACAATGTAGCTGGGAGTACAGTAAATGCTAAGAACAGGGTGAAACACTGGAAATATCAGCATGGTAGAGACAAGCTTTCTGCTCTCAGCACGTTCACATTCAAAAAGACAGAAAATAAGAAGTAACACAATATTTACAAAACGTATGAAATTTGCATAATATGCTAGAAGAAGATAAATGTCCAAGTAAAGAAATAATCATGAAAAGGAGGCTAGGCAGTGCTGGTAGGTTCCGTTTTTAATTGAGTGGTTAGGCCTGTCCTCAGAGGATGACAACAAAGTTTCAATAGAAATGTGTGAGGCCATTTCCTTTTTCCTTATCCAAAATGAAAAGACTTTGATATCCTTTGGATTCCAAGGTAGTCTTAGGTTCCTTCCTGTTCACTTATCCTTTTCAAAAAGAATCCAAACTTTTCAAAGAAGGAGATCTAAGATGAAAAGTATTCTGAATGAGTGGGGTGCATAAGCTAGTTTGATTGATAGATCAAAAGTAATTTCCATATTTAAGTTTTTGAAGAATTTCCCTTAATGGCTGTACTAATTTGCATATCCACCATGACAGGGTTCCCTTTTCATCATATCTTAGGGTTTTTCTCTAGGTGTCTCCCCAAAGCTTCATGCAGTCATGTGGCAGACTTCCAGAGTTTGTTATTAACTCATGATCCACTGGGATTATGGGTGCTCCAAGGTTGGGATTATGCGTCTGAATAATGCCTGGATTATGGGGTGTGAGTGCTACATCCAGTCTGAGACAGAATTGCTCTCTGTCGGCATCGCTGGCTTTGCTCCTCCTTTGGCCCTTCTGCTCTTTGCTGCTGCCATGAAAGGCTGCCCTCTGCCATGTGTCACTCTGCCTTGGAGCCAGCTGATTATGGACTGAACCCTCCAGTAACTGTGAGCTAAATAAAACTTTCCTTCTTCATTTTGGGTGTCAGGTATTTGTCCCAGCAAAGAGAGAAGTGTAACTAAGACCTTTAGTCACCATTAATTATCTTTGTCATTTTATGAATGGGCACTTTTACTAGGCTGATATTTATATTTCACTATGGTTTTAATTTGCATATTGGATTCCTAGTGATGTTGAGATTTCTTTTACACTTTTGACTATGTTTACAACTTCTTTTGAGAAATGTCTCTTATGCTCATTTCTCTGTTTTTACTCATTAGTTTTTGGATATTGACAAGTATCCTTTAATATTTTGGTTTCTAAATCCTAATAATTGTTAATATTTTCTTCTTATTTGTCTTCTCTTCACTCTGATTAATTGTCCTTTGAAATGTGTGAGGCTCTACCTAAGCTTTACAATTTCATCTATTTCACTTTTCTTTGGTTCATTTCCAAAATGTCATTGCCATAACCCATGCCTTGACCTGTGCCACCAGAGTTTTAATCTGATAATTTCACAATTTATGATTTTACATTTAAAGTTTTGATATAATTTTAAGTGCTTTTATACAGGGTGTGACGTCGTGCTTAGTTACATTCTTCCAGGTGTTTGCATTCAATTTTTACAGCACTGTTCAAATGTTAAGAGACATATTTTACCCTCCTATAAGTGCTGGGTTCCATTGCTAAAAATGAAATGACTGTGAATATATTAATTTATTTCTGGGTTCTTCATTCTGTTCTCCTTAGCTGTGTCAGCTGGGATAGTGGTATAATGCTATTTTAGTTAGAAGTGTGTTTTTAACTGTGTTAGTTTCCATTCAGGATTGTTATTTTTTATGAAGGTTTTTTTTAATATTTGGAAGGGGGGGTCTTTAGTGGTTCCACAGGAATTTTGTAGTTGTTCCATTTTTGGAAGCGTACATGATATTTTGTGAGCAGTTATGCAAAATTCGTATGTGACTTTGGGCATAAGAAATTTGTAAAAAGTGATTTTCCATTCTCACAGCTTTTTTTTCAGTACCAAGGATTGAACTCAGGACCCTGCACTTGCCAGGCAAGTGCTTATTCTACTGAGCTATCTCCCTGGCCCCATCAAAGGGTATTTTTGTATTTAATCATTTCTATCTTTCTCAGTTTCTTTCATCAAGATTTTCATTCTTTCTTGTGAGGCTATATTTCTTTAAGTTTATTTGTATTGCTTTATACTTGTAGCCTTTGTAAAAGTGATTATTTTCTTAATTGCTTACTCTTAGTGTATAGAAATTCTACTGCTAATTTTTACAGGTTGACTTTGTGTCTTGTGAAGTTATTAAATTTGTTTTAATTCATATATATATATATATATGTCACAATATTATGATGTGTCATAAATCATTTTTATTCTTTTTCCTTTTTTGTCATTCAGACTCCATATTCAACCTATATAAACTCATATATTTTCCCTACAAGATTAGTTATACTATTTATGCTCTCTATTACATTTTTCAATTTATTCATCATATTACTTTGGTACTGGGAGTTGAACTCAGGCCCTAGCGCTTGCCAGGCAGGCCTGCTGTGCTGCTGAATTCTATGCCTGGCCCCATTCATTATATTTTAAGTTCCAGGATTTATGTATTATTATTATCACTATAATTATTATTTCATATTCTATCAAAAATTTCTTGTCTGATTGCTTATTCTTTTCTTCAATTTTTAAACCCCTCTTATTTTTTCATGAAGCTTGCTGACCTCTGTTCTCTTTGGTAAAGACAGTTGTATGGAATTCTTGTTAGGTAATTCACAGAACTCCAATTTTTATGATCAGTACTGGCACCTTATTATTTGTCTTTGGTTATATCCTGTTTTCTATTCCTCTTGATCCTGTTGTCATGTACCAAATGTACATTTCTGGACCTGTGAGAAATAAATACATATTGCAGTCTTATCAAAGTGATTTTTTTTTCTGGTAAGATCTATGGTAGGTGCATCACTCAGGCTCTGCGGAAGATGGGACACAAGCGTTGCAGAAGCTCTAGCCCTTCCACAGCAGGTACAGTGCTTGGTAGACCAGAAGCCCAGAATGACCCTGGCCAGGCTGGCTTGCTGTGGAGGGCTGCACAGTGACTGAGATGCTGCTATTGGCATTAGAGAGACATGGGCATGGACTAAAGATCAAATTCACCAGGCAAGCCTGGGGCTCAAAGCTGTGTACTCCCCCGAGTGTCAAGTTGGTCTAGATGGGAGGCTCACCTCGCAGGAGCCAACCTGGAACTGGAGGCTATGTCTCACTCTGACTTTGGTGAGCCTGCCCTTAGAGCTCAGTGCAAAGTGCAGAGCTGATGTCGTCGCTTCCTACCAAGTGGAAGATACTCCTTTCTCCTTCTGTGCTAGCCCTCAGGGGTGCGGAGGGATCAAACAAAGTGTTCGTCTCTCTTCTTTTTTTTATCATTTCAGCAGATTTGTTCTTAGGCTACACTCAAATACTGTGATGCCCTCTCTGGTTTGCTTTGCAATTGTGAAGTTATTTTTATGTTTGGATCGCTGCTTCAGTTGATGGATCCATTAAGTTTATAAATAGGCAGCTGAGGCATTACTAGCTTGTAATCCTGTTCTCGTCCCCAAACTTTAGATAACACGCCTTTATTTTCTCCAAGGTTTTCCTCCACAAGATTTTTTTCTAATAGATAAATAAATATTACAGTAGATTAGTAACCAAAGGAACAACTTAATTGTCACTCATCCTTTGATAACTATCTCCCTAAAACGTAACATTTTACATAGGAATTAAATACTTTTTAAAGCCAGGCTTCCCTATTTTTTTCAACAAATTACGTGTAATGTTCTGAGGGGCGATATCAAGCGTCCTTATTTGATTTTCACCAACTGTAACCTCTTTGAAACCGTTCAAACTGCTTTGTACAGCGGCTCCTACTAAAATTGGAAATTTACATAGCACAGTTACAGCACCTAACATATCACTGACTCAGGCCCTTTTCTTCTTGAAGCCTCCAAAACTGAGTAGAAAATATCTCCAAATGTTGTTCAGGATTAATAGCCATCTAAAACGCTTGCTTTCTAGTTTTGAAACGATGTATCCTAATTTATCTTTTGAAAATTGTACATGGAAAATGTAATGTTTTGTATGAAAGAATGGCATCCATTAAGTTTATAAATAAGCAGCTGAGACACTATAATCTTGTAATCCTCTTCTATTCCCAAAGCTTTATGTGCTCACTTTATATCCCTTTCATATTTTTACTTGCATTGAATACATAGCCCAAGAATTTCCCTTTAATAATATACCATTTTATCTTTTATCTGTGTGTTTGAACTGTAATGCCTACTGGATCAAACACTGTCTTTTATCAATAGGATGAAAAAGATTGCCCATGTATTATTCTCAATTTTAAAAATAAAACACTATACTCTGAAGATTGGTGCCAACAAGAACAGAAATTTCATATTACTCCACAAGTTAGCCGTAGCTCTTTGGGTATACATTGCAAGTGAGTATGAATCACATTCTACAAAAATCCCTCCATTTGCCTTCAGAAAGGCACAGGAGAATATTATACATATAAAGATTTTGAAATAAAGATTGATGAAATAATCTTCCTTTTTCACATGTCTAAAATTTCAGTGATTACATGAAAGTAAAATACGTCACAAACGACTTTTTTAAAGTACTTTTCCCTTCTAGACGCTTACTTCTATTTCTTTATTTATGGGCCAGCCAGATAGCTCAGTGAACTAAAGCACCTACTTAGGCAGGTGCAGGAAGTGGGGTTCGATCCTCAGCCTACCTTCCAGCCCCAGTTCCGAGGCACGCTGAGCCAGAGACAGACCAGGCATGGTGGCATGTGCCTATAATCCCAGCGCTTGGGAAGCTGAGAATAGGAGGATCACTGTGAGTCCGATTTGTGTAGTGAGACTCCGTAGACCCTGTACTACATGCAGTAAAAACAAAAAGAAATCTTGCTTCTATTTCTTTATTTATGGCAAAAGAGGAAATCTGAAATTAGGAAACATGAACTCACAGACACGCTCCATTTCAGGTGAGTACTGGCAGCTCATTTCAGTGAGTCACACATTCCATTAGAAAGGAGACACATTTCAAAAGCAGAACTGAACGTTCATGGGTATAAAATACATCCCAAATGTATCAATTTACTTAAGGAAAAAAGACTGTTGATTTTATTTAAAAAAAAAAACCCTCAGCAAGAACACAAGAGATAGGGTTTGTGTTCAGTTTTGGATAATGAAAAACAAGTAATGATGGTTTCCATTCTCGGTACTTTCAAACAAGGGGAGTTGTAGAACAATGTGTCACAACTGCTGTTCCTGAGAAAACTACTTAGCTTGGAGGCTAGGAATACCCTACCTCATCTGAGTGGGAAGAATGCACAGTCTCTACAGCAATGGTTCTACCCACGTTGCCGGTCCTGCACCTCACTGTAGATTCTTACATTGTGTGAGCTGTTTCCTCAGTATGACATAAAAACGCTTCTTTCTTTCACCGTGCTTGTCACCTGCTGAAGGTTTTTCTTTTTTCCTTGGGTGTTTTGTCATTTTACATCGTCTTTATCTTTGTCAAAACAACAAATTATCTCCTACCACACTTAACTTGACAAGCTGTGTCACTTCTATCACTTTATAAAATTGATAAAGAAAAGGAAAAAAAAATCTGCCTTAGTACCTAAAGGCACTGAAACTTTACTGATCTGCTATTAGCTGATTTTATGTTTTTACTCAGGTGGACCCTGAATAAAGCCTACATGGTGCATTTGCATTTTGTCTCGTGTTGTGATTGTCCTCAAGCCATGGGTTTTCCTACCTGTTTTTCTTAGAAAATTCTAATTAATCTATTAGTAGGTATCCTGTGCTGTTAATTTGTTTCTTGCTCCATGCTTTGTGATGTTGGGGATCACATGTTTGAGAAGGAGGTTAGATGTGAATTTGTCTTCCATCCTAAGTTTATTACATGATCAAAGCATTCTGCTTAGAAGGAATCTTTCATGCTGTAATAACAATACTTTTTTTCATGAACTTAACAGTGGAGAACATATAATTAATTGTATTTATTCTTAATCATATCTATGTCCTTCCTCTTAAACACCCATGTGTCTAAGCAAGATATAATAAGTAGTTTCCTCTACTTTTTTCTACAGGATTGACAATTTTCACAAGAAAATTGTTAAGCATATTCTTTTATACTTTAAAAAACACATAAATGAAAGTTCTGTTAATATTTTTTCTTGTAAGTCAGTTTAATATTTATTCTGTATATGTTTCAGTTACTTTGATGTGTACATTAATTCTCATTCACTTTGTGAAAAATATTAATTAACTTTATATTATGTTTTATACTCCTCTAGGTTCTACAATATAGCCATGAACACTGCTGATAGCAATCTTAGATGCATTCAAGGAATTAGAAACCTAATGAGATAAATAAATTAAAACATAAAAATATTAGGTTACAAAAAGCAAATAAAAAATAAAAAACAAACAAAAAAGTAAATAAAAATTATATACCAGTGGAGCTCAAGGAGTGGCAGAAATAAAATTTCTTATTTTAATAATAAGGTCAAGATGTCCTCACTCAGGGCTGGCCAAATAGCTCAGCACATTAAAGCACCTGCAAGCAGGCTCAGGGACCAGGGTTTCAATTCCCAGGCCTGTCATGCCAGCCCCTTCCCTAGGGTACGCTAAGAGGGCAACTTGAGACTGGGCATGGTGGCGCATGCCTGCAATTCCAGCTCTTGGGAGGCTGTAAACAGGTGGATCACTATGAGTCCAATCCAGTAATGAGACCCTGAACACCCTGTAGACTCTTCCCTAAAATTAAAAAAAAAAGTCCTCACTCAAGGTGATCTTAGAGCTCTGAAAACAGGAAGGGTAGTAACTATGAATATCTAAGGGTAAATTATAGTGCAGAAGAGACATAGCAAATGCAAAGATCCTGAGCCTTTATAGTGATTGAAGTGTTACATAGAATAACGATGGCACAGTGGAATAAGGAAAAAGTGGTGGCATGTAAGTGGCAGGGATGTCAGGAGGAGGGATGTCCTGTAGTGCATCATTTGTACTTTGTGGTTGTCTCTCTGCTGAACACTGTGTGTATCCTGAAGCTATCGGGCACTGTTTCTCCTGTAGCTTTTAAAAGCAAGAGGCCAGACAGAGCAAGCCTATGGGATGGTGAGGAAGCTGGTGTCAGAGTCCAGGACAGAGGCTGAGGCTGTCACCCAAAGTGTTCTGTCAATGAGAGGCCAACTCACTGGGTGCTTTCAGACAGAGATGGGAGTGAGGGCTGCTCGACATAATAAGGGTGAGAGAAAAAAGAGAGGGACCTGAGGCATCTCCCACGTGTTAGGCATGCTGACGTCACAGGACAGAGTGTCTTCGTGTGGAGGTGGAGGAGACACTGCCGTGAATGTGACCACGGGTCAACCCCGGGGTATGTATGTGTGTGACAGGAGACGAGAAGGGCTTATTTCAATGTTAACTTTAGATTATAATTGGGTACAAAAGCCATAGCTGAGAATACCGTTTCCTTTTCCCTTCAGCCCACCAATATTTAATTGTTAGGTTCTTTTGTTTATATATAT
>NW_004524719.1:2507300-2511850 GCF_000260255.1 Octodon degus | reverse complement strand
TATATATATATAAAATCTCTAGAATCCACGTCTTCTGCTTATTCTCACTAGTTCACGTAATTCTTCAGTCTTCTTTGCCTGGACTGATGGGCCCAACAACCGCAGATTGTCTCTCCATCATTGATCAGTTTGTAGCCTCTGAAGCACTGAAGTCCAATTAAATACTCTTGAAACCGGCCGGCAACTATGTGCGCATTCTTATATTTATCTACATTCCGTATAAGGACCTCACTTTCTGTTCTCCCACTCATTTCCTACCTAAGTTCTTAAGCCAGAATTAGACGCAAAACTTCCGCTTCTTAAATGTATTTGACAGTTTTGCCCAGTACCAATTTCAGTTCTCTAAATTGAGATGCTCTATGTCACAAAAATAATTCCTGCCATAAAGAGGATTAAGGGACATCGTCTATGACCTTTACCCCACATTGATTTGACCGTGTGATTTTTCCTGATACACAGCTTTAATTTCCTCTCGGTAAGACATTCTTAAATCCTGTAACTATTAGGGACTTACAGGTGATCAGTGTCTACTTTATAAGTGTTTATTTTATTTTCTCTTCTATGTTTTCAGTTGTATCTGTCAAAATGCTATCCTTCCTAGATTCCACCAGGAAGACCACTTTGGGCAAGAAAACGTAATCCTTCCATGTGGCATGAAATTTTTGGGCGTGAAAGCTTAAAACTTCAGCATCATCCTGCAACTGATCTTGGTCCACTGAAAGTGGATCAGTGCAACAGATGCCAGTTAAATGCTAAAACATTTAATGCATTTATCCTTTAATTTCACTTTCTAGGGTGAATGGATGGAATGAAATGCTTTGAATACAAGAAGAGGAGTAGCAGTATTATAAATGGAAATGGAATTTTGATTCCATGCAATTATGTACCTTATCAAACAAAAATAATTGCCTATATATAAAACTTCAGATAAATTTTTATACCCAATGTTATCTTATTTTTCAAATTACTACTTTGTTCTATTTAAGGGGTAATTCTTATATTTATATGTATTCCATATTTGGACATTTACCAAGAATGGCCTTTCCTAACAAGAATTATTTTAAATGTCCATTATTATCCCCAAAGATGCAGGGTAAAAGAATTAAAAAATCTTACATGCTTGTATTTGGTAATCTGAGTAACTAATTTGAAGACTAAAAACATATAATGTAATAAACACTGAATTTCCTATCATCTTGCTTTGAAATCCTGTATCACTTCTGCTGTTTCTTTTAGTCTCTTTAAAATAAAAAATAGAAAAAAATCAATATAGTTGAAAAGACAAGGTGAATTATATACTTATATCCTTTGAAAGTAGTAGAAATTGAAAGAGATTGTGAAAAATGAGAGAAAAAAAAACTATTGAACAAGCATAGCACCTTGGAAGAGGATCCCAAGTTGCATATGCTAACTCAAAAAGAATTCAGTTTTAAGAGTCAATAGGAGGGCTGGGGAGATAGCTCAGTAGAATAAGCACTTGCCTGGCAAGCGCAGGGTCCTGAGTTCAATCCCCAGTACCGTGAAAAAAAAAAAGAATCATTAGGATCATATTTTTATGAATAAATTATAATACATGTTTAGAAACAAAACTAATAAAAACACTTGTGTGCTTATTGAATAAATTATGCCTTCACCCAGTGACGGTGAGGGTGAGCGGGCACAATGGTGCTCAAGCTGCTTTTCCTCTAGCCAGCTGATGGCAGCAAGATTAAGCATAATTAGAATCTCCTCAAGATAGTTGCTCTACAAATTTTCTGTCCACTAAACATACTTTTTTGGTGGGAAAATTAGAGTTCTTAAAAGTGAGAGAAAATATAATAGCCATTTGAGACCAGTGATTGAGGTTTCAAATATGTAAGCATTATTAAGAATTTCAGATAACACCTTCTTATTTATTTATATATTTATTTATTTGGTGGAATTGGGGATTGAACTCAGGCCCTTGTACATGCCAGGCAAGTGCTTGTTCTACTGAGCCATCTCTCTGGCCCCAACAACTTGGAATGTAAGGGAGAGGGTCTGAGATATAGTTCCTCTATTTGCAAGAAGGGGGAGCCTATGGTCTCATCTATTATGGCACTAAGGGGATCCTGGAGTCTTTCTTCCCCAGTCCTGCTTGCCCACTGCATAATAATTCCTTTGACATCTTACAGTGTCAAAAACAAAAGTTACATTGTTAGTAAAATCATACTGATCTCTTAATTTTAAAGTCTTCGTGCCTTGAGAGTTGCCAAAATATAACTCACCTTTTCAGTACATATAGTTCATTTTTAGATCACAGTTTTCTTTGCCTATAAGATAATTTCTATTTGCATTTGTAGATATTACTGTATTAAAATATTCAATAAACCTTCAATATTTAAAGACATATATTATGTGAAATTGCTACTTTTCCCATGTATCATTAATTACTTCTCTGAAAAATTATAAGTTGATTAAAAGTCAAGGTTCAATATGAATTATTTTGTATAGATTAATTTGTGGAAATTCTATGGTAACATTTCCTAACTCCACATGACCTATGTTTTCCATGTTCTCTTATATTTGGCCATATCTCTAGTCTGATCAAACAGAAACTTTCATAAGTTGAAAATTTTAAAATGCAAGTATTGGTACTTCCTAAAATTCAATATGATTTCAAAAGAAATGGATCAATAACAATCTGCTGCTTCTGTGCCTTTGTTCATCCCCTTTGTTCTGCCCATAAAACCTCTCACATTGGTGGTATCTCTCACTGACATGCATTATTCAGCATCCAGTCCAATCGCAAATCCTCTTTTGAAATCTTCAGAAGTATTTTCTGGCTGTGTAGCTTATTTCTGTGGGAGTAGCGGGCAGGTTAGCTATATATAATCTAGGTAGAGCTGACCACTGACAGTAGAAGATCCAAAATCTAGAGGAAGAAGCAGAGTACCCAGATTGCTGAACTTTTCATTTCCCAGGACACAGAGTCAGTAGAGCATCTTGGGCATTAAGGGGACAGGACGATCCATGTAGTTAAAACAGAAGAAAGCATTTATGGTTCACGCTACAGAATGGTGGGCAACAGCCGACTAGACTGTACCTGGGCCTCATTTGATGCTACTAACAAGTGCAGTATCATTCAAGGTCCATCTGGGGATGAGGCGAAATGTCCAGCAGACTCTGTAATAATCTGATTCCTCTATGGGCACTTGAATATGTGCCAAGTTATCTGGCTGGCAGAAAGGTGATTACAATAAAGATTGGGGTATTCAGATCAATCTGGGTCTCTGCATAAGAAGAAATATAAGAGCAAATAAGTTGTACTGCTTACTTTCAAAAGCTCCATGTTTGCATATAGTTACCCAAAGTATATAATGTAACTAAATTATGTGCATTTATTCCTCTAGTTTTTATCATATGAGTTATCTATAGCTACAGATCTACTACATAGCAAGCATACCTAAAACTTAACAAAGACTTGTCAATATGGGTTACATATTAACACTTCTGCATTCTCAGAGAGTTGTTAAAATGATCAAGAGGAAGGTTGGTAGGGGCAACAAGATAGCTCTGTGGACTAAGCACTTGCTTAGGCAAGCGCAAGGGCTAGGGTTCAATCCCTGGCACCACATTCTACACTGGCCCCACCCCTGGGCACACTGAGCTGGCGATGGAGTACAGGAGTACACGTGTGTAATTGCAGTACTTAAGTATGCTGAAATCAGGAGGATTATGATGAGTCCAATCTGCATAGTGAGACCTGCACATGCGCGCGCGCGCACACACACACACACACACACACACACACAATAAACTAAAAAAGAAAAAAAGTAAGGTTGGTTACAATTTTTAAAGAATAACATGCACTTATATTCAACAGAACTCAATGCCAATGTGTTTAATAAACAAAAGTATCTATACAATACTGACAAATGATTTAATTCAAACAGACTTTTTTCTTTAATATTATATTCTTTCTTTGTACAACATTAGTTAATGATGCAGTTATCATT
The DNA here is from genome assembly GCF_000260255.1 of Octodon degus. NCBI lineage: Eukaryota > Metazoa > Chordata > Mammalia > Rodentia > Octodontidae > Octodon > Octodon degus. The sequence continues at coordinate 2,507,873 of NW_004524719.1, read as the reverse complement.
AGATTTGGAGAGTTGCTTCTGATATCCAAGCGATCTCTAAAAAATAGTGGCAATGATACATTTCAGAACACATAGAGCTATTAAAAGTTTTACAATGATACTTCAAATCAAGGAAGCACAAATATGAATCATGACAATTATTTGGTTTAATTTGAAGAAAAGTAGTTTTGTGTATGTTACACTGAAAAGTGATGAAGGCTCAGGAATGCACCTGCATATTGCAGTATGGCAGGAGAATGAGGAGACTTTGAAGATTAGAAGAGCCTCCCAGTGAGGAGAGAGAAAGTCACTGAAAATCACACTGGGTGTGGTGGTGCATGCCTGTAATGCCAGCGCTCTCCTGAACTGCAAAGCAAGACCCTGTCTCAAAAAGGACAAGAGAGGACAAAGAAGGAGGAGAAGGAGAGGAAGAGGAAGAGGAAGAAGAGGAAGAGGAAAAGGAAGAGGGAGAGGAAGAAGAGGAGGAGGAGGAGCAAGAGGAGGAGGAAGAGGAAGAAGAAGAAGAAAGAAGAAGAAGAAGAAGAAGAAGAAGAAGAAGAAGAAGAAGAAGAAGAAGAAGAAGAAGAAGAAGAA
>NW_004524719.1:2501312-2507200 GCF_000260255.1 Octodon degus | reverse complement strand
AGAAGAAGAAGAAGAAGAAGAAGAAGAAGAAGAAGAAGAAGAAGAAGAAGAAGAAGAAGAAGAAGAAGAAGAAAGAAAGAAAGAAAAAAGAAAGAAAGAAAGAAAGAAAGAAAGAAAGAAAGAAAGAAAGAAAGAAAGAAAGAAAGAAAATAAATTATATCCAGGAGCCAAGAGTGATGAGGGCTGCTGAGACCCCAGTGAAAATGATAGCCAAGAGCCTGCCAGATAGCTGAGCTCAGTGAAGTGTCTGCTTAAGGCAGATGTAGGGTTGAGGGTTCAATCCTTAGCATTCTGTGCTGGTCCCACTCCAGGGTTGTGCTGAGACAGTGGTCGAGACTGGGAATGATGGTGCAGCCTGTAATCCCAGCACTTGGGAGGCTGAAAACAAGATCATGACAAGTTCAATCTATGTAGTGAGGCCCTGTAGACATTATATTAAATACATACAAAGAAAAAAAAAGAAAGAGAAAAACATAGCCAATATAAGCATTGGCTATGACAATGGGATAAACATATTTTTGAGAGCAGAAATCACACAAGGAAAGATATGAAATGTGATGAACATTGAACAGGACTGACCATTAAAAAGATTGATTTTAAGAAAGGAAGTAAGGCTTACCCTTCAGCAATGTGTTTTGAGGACTGTTTATAAAGGACGAGAAACAGAAGCATAAATGCCCAAGTGACCCTATGAATCGCATGATAGTGCAAAAGTGTGGAGGGCATGGTGCCAAAGCTGATACAGCTCACGTACAAAATACTAGATTTGCTCTGCTCTTTTATTTGTGGCCATTGTGGAATAGCTAAGTTATGATACATGGAATGGAAAATGCAACAACAAAAATAAGAGAATGAGCCATTATACCATCCCTGCCTTTCCGACAGACATAACATACTAGGAGAGACAGATACCTGCAAATGTTATTACTTCATGGGAGATATTAAAATGCAAGCCAAGTGGATGGAAGGATGCAACTGTAACCCATCAAGACATGCTCAGGTTGGCCACAAAGAAAGAGAGCTTTGGGGTATTGTTGAAGGACATTCCTCAGAAAGAACAAAACTGGTAATAACTTCTTTTGCGTGGTCAAAAAATTGACCACTAAGAAGTTGAATGCCACTAAGAAAAAAGAAATTTTGCCTACCACATAAACATTTAATTCCTTGAACACAATTAAATATAAATATTATTACTAATCCCAGGTTCAAAGAAAAGGAAAATGGACTTTAGTGAAAGTAATTTTTTTTTGTTGTTTTTTCTTTTTGGCAGAACAGGAATTGAACTCAGGCCCTTGCATTTGTCAGGCAAGCACTTACTCTACTGAGCCATCTCCCTGGCCCCAAAAGTCACTCTTAAAAGATATAGTTTTTTGAAAAGTGGTACCATGATTGTCATAAAAGTATAAATAAAAACAAGGTGAATATTTAATTATTAATGAGTGAATTTATAACAGAGTATATAGCTGATTCAAAGAGAAACCAAAGTTTTATTTAAACACAGATTGGTGTAAGTGGTTAAAAACTGCTAACGTAAAAGTAAGAATAGATGTTATTGTACCTTAGTCTTTATTTTCTTCTAGATAAATTGCTGTTTTCATGTCAGGTTTAATTGTGAATTGTGTACCCCATGCCTAGGCTGATTTTCATTTCTCTTTCCCTCTGTCACTGCCTGTCTGTTCTCTCTCTGTTTCTCTCTCTCTCTCGCTCAGTCCGGGTTACAACTTGTAATCCTCCTTCTGTAGACCCTCTGCTGAGTTCCACACTGAGATGACAGCACTAGGCCACCACTTCTGGCTTTTATGTCCTTCAACTACAAACATCATAAAAATCTTTTTAACCCCCATAAGCAGCATATCCTCAAGTAACTAGAGTATTGAACTACGTAATGTCTTCTTCCCAGTACAGATTCTCCACTAACATTTCACTCTGAATTTCTGACACTTCTTTCCATCTTTACGTGAATTGCTCATCATGTAGAAAGAAATTGAATCTGTCTTCTAAAAATCCAGTACCCACAAAGGCGTACTCTGGTTGAACAGATGGGAGAGCAGTGGGATAGGTTTCTACCTTTAAATTAGCATAATTTAGATGAAAAGCAGTGAACGGATTCTAAAACGCAGCCTTATAGCCGTGGCGCATTTGGCACTGGCGTAGCAGAAGTGCCTGGGTGAGGGACAATGTGCAACCTTCTTTTCAGTAGCAGGTTGCTCAGGATGCACTAACGGACCTAATTTCCATGCGTTTAACGATAGTACCATTTGAAGAGAGTTTTCTTTTGTGTACTTGCAAGCGAACGAAAATATACAGCATCAGAATACTTGATGTGGTACAAGAAAAATAAATAACTATATTTGCATCTGTACATTTTCTGGTGTTTAAAAACAACTGCAATAAAGCAACAATATGTTGAGAACAGGAGTTGCCTACTATAATGTCTAGAGTGGACTAAACGATACGCATCACAAAATGCCGAAAAGCAAAGGAACTAAGGAAGTCTATGGTCACAGTATGTACTGAGCTGAAAGAACTTTTTTTTTCCTCTGGATGGAATGGACACCAAATCGCCAGAGTGAAACATTGTGGTTTCTTCATGCTGCTGTTTAAATACATCCTCTAAGGCACAGTTATTGGAAACTTAATCCCCAGTGGAAAACTTTGGGGATGTTGGACCTCGGAGCATTGAGCAGACTGTTAGGCTTCTTCTCCCATGCATGGATTAAATCAAGTGTGTTTTAGTCATTGTGGAATTAGTTCAGTTGAAAAAGTGGGATTGACGCTCCCTGATCCTTCCCAGCAGCCACACTTAGTCATACCACTCCTGAGCGCTCACAAAACAAGGGTCCCTGCACGCTGATTTCTCAGCCTCTGAGGCACAGACGGACCAACCTGTGCGTTGCACATTCCCAGGTCTGAGGAGTTCTGTTACGGCAGCACAAAATGGCTAAGACAACAGGTGCCCTTTTCTACTGCAATTGAGTCTGAAATGTGCCTCGCTCTCGTGTACCTGGTGAAATGGTAAGCACACAGAACAGAAAGAACAGTGCTTTTGATAAAAGCAGTCTACGTATTGTTTAAGGTCAAGTGCATTCTTTCGAAAGACTAAAATTACTCACTTTAAAAAAATGTATGCAGTCGTCTCTAAAATGAAACATCTGTGTCAGTTCTGAGCTTTATAAGTGAAGGACATCTTGGTATTGTCTCTCAAGGAGCACATTGTCACAGAATTCTCAGGCCGAAAGTGAGGGACCAATTTCTTTAGTCTTATGGGCTAAAGACTGTACAGATTATATTCTGAAGACTAAATGCAAGATTTAAGGTAGTCTATTGCAAGGACTTTTGTCTGGTTCTAAAATATGTTCATTCCCCTCATGCTTTGCTTGCTTGTAAATAATCTATCTTTCTCGTTTGCCATAGAAATTGTTTTCAAGCACTTATTGACACGTGAGATTGAAAACAGACCATATGTGAGAGATCCTCCGTATCATACCATATCATTTCATTCCAACCTGCTTTTCTTTTTAATCTGTTTGTCAGTGATAAGCTCCTGGTTGACAGAAGACTATTTCGTCTAGAATTTTATATTAATTGAACAAAGGTTTACTCTTAATGTTTTGATATGCAGTTACAAAAGGAATCAAAGTCATGGGGAAATGTCACACGAATCGACTCTTTTACTCTCTTTTCTTTAGATAGTTTTACCACAAAACATGTCTTCACGAAGTCTGCAATTTCGAAGCGTTGCTGAGAAAGCCGAAACACAGCAGTTAGAATTGCTCTTTCAAGCTGCTTTTGTCAATTCATCCTGTTCTTTGAAGATTTGTTTTTCTTTTTCTGCCTCTGACTTCCTTTGGAGGCCTCTAATTAATAAATCAGCTTTATTTTCACAAAGGAAGCTTGTTTAATATACTTGACATTTATCAAGGTTGTTCATGTTGGGCAGTGTGTTACACTCTGTACCAGCAATCCGATTCAATTATGATTGTGATTCTGTGAGGTATTGTTAATTTATACGCTGAGGAGAGAAACACTGAAGCTTTTCATGCTGCCAAAATGAGCGTAGCACTGAAACTTTAAAACTTGAATGCAAATTTATCTAGAATCTCAGAATTAAGAAGCTTTATAGTTGTGACTCCCTCCAGACTTTGACAACAAAGCATGTATCTTTTATGAATTACATACGATATATGATAAATGTACCTTTTATAATGAGATTTTGATCAACTCCAATTTTATTTTAATTTCTCTTCCATAGATGGCATCAATAGTTATAAAAATAATTATAATAATTATGAATAATTAGCATTTTGAATATGCTTTACATTTGGATATAAATGAAATCAGCTATATCTATTCAACAACACAAGATCTATAACACTGTATCTTAAATAGTTCTGCAGATACAGTAAGAAGTTGGTTCATCCCTATTTTTTTTACAGGAAATGCTATTTAGTTGTTCAAATTTTTGCACCTATTTCTCCTCAGTTAAATCCCATAACCATGTAGATGTCTATATCAGCTATGATTTCTCTGTTTTTATGCAAAGTAAATTTGATATTTTCATTAGTAATACAAAGTAAGTCCTCAATGCTAATGGTATGAACAGTACAGACCTTCATAGTGTCTCTACACTTGAGGTAGAGATGCGAAATAAACTATGAAGACACACTAAGTCTGAACTGATGACTTTGAGCACACCAACCTTGATTTCTTTGCCTTCTTTCTAAACCTAGGGAATTGTAGCTATCATTTTTTCATTAACATGTCCTGAAGAAGGACTGAGGAGATAGCTCAGTGGCTTAAATGCCTGTCTGGCAAGCACAAGGTCCTGAGTGTAATCAGCAGCACCAAAATAAATAAATAAATAATAGAAAACATATCCTGAAGAAAAAAATGAAAAGAAAAGGCAAAGGATTTTCAGAGAAGGAATGGAAAGAAAAGAAAAGGAAAAAGAAGCAAAAGGGAAAAAGAGGAGCCAGCCAAATAATTCAGTAGATTAAAGCACCTGTAAGCAAGCACAGTGGTTGGAGGTTTGATCGCTGGGCCTGCTGTGCCAGCCCCACCCGCCGGGGTATCCAGAGACTAGCAACTGAGATTGGGTGTGCTGGCATGCACCCGTAATCCCAGCTCTTGAGGGGCTGGAAACAGGCAGATCTCTACAAGTCCGATCTAGTAGTGAGACCCTGAACACCCTGTAGATCCTTCCCTAAAATATGAAAAAAAAAAAAAAAACAAGTGGGGAGAGGAAAAGGAAAAAATATTAAAATGAAGGGAAATATAGAAGCAATAATATCATTTTGAGTGAGATGGGAAACATAAACAATAAATTTTAATATTTATAGAAATATAATAAAATGATATTTTATGTAAGAATAGAGGGATTTTTTATTATTGCACTATGACATCTTCAGCTAAACAGATACTTTGCAATGAATTTCTCCTTGCCTGCTATTTCCACTTGGCCCAAGTACAAAATACACAGGTAACAAAGCTAACAAGTGGATGTGAAGATTCCATATCTGGAACACCTTGTTTTCACTAATTTTTGAAATGCTAAATCCATCCAGATTTAAGGAAATTTAACATTATTAATCTAGAGAAATAAGGCATTTAAGAAACTGGTTCTGGGCCAGAAAGTAGTAGACTAAGTGCTTGTTTAGGCAAGGACAGAGAAGGGGTTCGATCCCTGGCACCACATGCCATGCCAGCCCTGACTCTGGGAGCACTGAGTCAGCCACTCAGACCAGGTGGCACATGCCTGTAATCCCAGCACTGGAAAGGCTGAAAACAGGAGGATCACTATAAGTCCAAGCTGCATAGTGAGACCCTGTATCAAATACAGAAGAGGAGGAGGAGGAAGAAGAGGAGGAGGAGGAGGAGGAGGAGGAGGA
>NW_004524719.1:2490080-2494196 GCF_000260255.1 Octodon degus | reverse complement strand
ATGACAAAATAGATACCACATGCCATAAAAACTGCTAGAGTAGAGTGACAGGAAAAAGCAACAGAGCCATGTTGAAGTGTAGCATGGCTCATGTGTTATCATGAAGGGAATAAGTAGATTATGGTTCAGGATGTGGGGCAAGAATCCACATCAGAAGAGGACATTCAAAATGTTTCCCAAGTGCCGACCAAATAGCTCAGCGGATTAAATCACCTGCAAGTATGTGCAGGGCCCTGGGGTTCAATCACCAGGCCTGCCATGCCAGAACCGCTCCCATGGCATGCAGAGTCAGCAAGGGAATTGAGACTGGGCATGGTGGTGCACACCTGCAGTCCCAGATTTTGGAAGGCTGTATACAGGCCAGTCACTATAAATAAAAAAAAGTAAAAAAAAGAAAAAACCCACAATGTTTCTCAATGTATGAGAGACTAAGTGTCCAACTTGGAGGGAATAGGCAGAAAATCTGATAAGGGAGAAACACTTCTGATAAATTATAATGCTTTACAATGAAAACCTTGGAAGATGGTTTACAAGACTTGTTCAGTAGCCAGTGATATTGCTGGGAGCTCTTAAATAAACTCTTAAGACAAAAAAGATCCTGAAGCTTTATTTACTTATTCTGTTTTCTTTTGTGCTTGGTAAGCTTGAATTTTCTATTTTCTCCCACTGAGTTAGATCAGCATTTCCCATAGGTATAGTATTCTACTAGGCACTAATAGGAGTTACAAAACAAAACAACTACAACAATAACAACAACCTCCATGGTCAACAGATTGTGAAAATTGTAGGTTAAGACAAATCTAAGTTTCTAGTACTGCAGTATTTTCAATAATTTTAATGAACTATGTTGTATTTTAATATTCATGTAGAACGTATACCACCAAGCACTTCCCCGGGTCATTTGAAATAGATGTGTCTGTGCCTGATATATTCTCAGAACATTTTCTGGAGCACTAGATCCTTGTATCGCATTGGATAATCCCCATGGCAGCTTGTACACATTCATGAGGATGTTTAAGACTTATCAACTACAAGAGCCAGCAAGATATCTCAGCAAACTAAATGCCTGCTTAGGAAAGCGCAGGCACTGGGGTTCAATTCTTAGCACCACATGCTGTGCTGCCCCTACCCCCAGATGTGCTGAGCCACTGAGACACGCTGTGGTGGCACACCTTAGTCCCAGAGCTGGTGAGGCTGAACATAGGAGGATCACTATGATTCTGAGCAGTGTAGTGAGACTCTGTACTAAATACCTATATAAAACTTATCAACTACAAAATGCACAATACACACATGCTAATCATATAATATTTAATTGTTGTTCAAGAATAATATTTTGATTCATGCATAAGGGTCTATGTTGCAAACAAATTGTAAGCTGATGACTTCTACTAAGCGAGGGTTCTTGGCAAGGCACCTAGCTCAGTTATTTAAATCTTCTTAGGAACAGTTTGTACAAAACAATGAAGCTCATTTTGCATTGACACATATTTGTGTTAGCGTAAGTATATTATTGAAGAGTAGCTTCTGAATTTATAGTGCTAAATGTTTCTTTTAAAAAGGCAAGACATGAAAAATGTCATTCCTTTTTAATGGAAGCAAAATGACACGAAAGAGATTTACCTTTTACTGTAAAATTTAAAAGAGGTGTTTTCATTTAGGCATTTCATTCAATTGTACGCCTAGATTAAAGAAAATAAAATTGCATTTAAATAAATGCTTATTTATACAGTCGTCATTATGGACATAGGTTTCACTTGGAATTTATCCTGATCTGACATTTGCTGAAATTTAAAGATGTGCCTGGACATGTACTGTATGCTACAAACTTCCCCCTGAAAGTGTAAAATCCTAAAAGAAATATCAAAAGTTTAGTTGCTTTATAAAATAGTTCATGGCAGCTAAAAATAATCAGGTAATAACTTATTATATTTTTCTACCCTAAATGAAAATACAATGAAAAGTTAATTTTTTTCTATTAATGTTGGTTGACTCACTGAGTAACAATGTAACAACTTACAGATTCCTGCTTTTTTGTTCTTGCAAAATATTTAACATTTTTAATTCAAAAAGGTGTTTAAATCTTGAATAGTAAAACAATAAGTGCCTACTTCGAAACATCATTCCTCATAAGAATGTGCAAATGATAAAAATTAAAATTATCTGTAAATGAAATGAGACTCATTCTATCTCTCATTTTTTCACCTTTATTTCTCTCTTCGTTACCATGTTCGGCTCATGTTCTCTCCTTTATATTCAGTTTCTTTTACTCCAAGGTCAAAATGCATGACATTTCCAAGTTAAATATAAGGCTATAATTAGTTCCTTTTCTCAACACAAAGCTAAAGAATTTTCCATTAATTCAAAATTAATAAACTTGAGAGTATCTATTCAGAAATAGTATTGTCTGTAATTATCAGTATGTATTTCATTAAATGTAAGTAACTATGTATAAAAGTTTGAACTTTAAGGATACAACACTAATCAGCATTGGTCAAATCTTTACAAAAGTACAATATTTATTGAAAATCACAGTGTTATAAGAATTTAAATTCAATGATACATTGCCAGGGAAATAGCCAAGCAGCACAGTGCCTGCCTGCCAAGCAAAAAGTCCTGACATTTCTAACATTATTCTATCTATCTATCTATCTATCTATCTATCTATCTATCTATCTATCTATCTATCTATCATCTATCTATCATCTATCTATTTTTATATTTAGTGATCTGAAATTCTATAGCCATCTGCTATCATTTTAGTCCCAATGTCACTTGAACAAATATTTACATTTCTAATCAAATAGAATTGATGTATATTTAAATAAATAGATTAAATAATTATCAAAAGGATAGAACATCATCATTGTATTTGAGAACTGTAGTTCGCAAAAAGAAAGAAAGAAATGAAAGTATCTATCTAGTCCCCTCATTTCCCTAAAGACAAAATTGAATGTTTGTAGGTCATGTCTCTGACAAAGTTTACATTGCTTTCTCAGAGACTCAGAATTGTTTATGTATTACATTTTAATTTTTGTTTTGAAGGTTTCCTGCTTGCCTGTATTTCATGTATTCATTCAAGAAGGGTTCATTGACATCCATCTATAGCCATATCTATCAGCGTCTGTATCTGTATGTATATCTATATCTACATCTACTCTACATCTGCATCTGTACCTGCATCTATATCGACATCTATATCTATGCCTGTATCTGTCTAAATCTATCCATATATTTGTGTATACTTGTGTATGTTCATCACTGTCCTTAGCTCTAGGAACAAAAACATAAAAAAAGATAATTTCACTGAGAAGCTTACATGCTTCAAGGAACAGTGGCAGAAACAGAAAATAAAAATAAGGAGCTATTTGGAATCATACATGAGGAGAGGAATTTAAAAATAGAGTTATGATGCAGATTCCAGATTCTGATTACTGAAGTAGCTTTTAAAAGATGTGAAATCTGGATTTTGAAAAAATGTGTTGGCTCACTATCAGTATAACATACACTTGGGAGAAATCATCTTATAAATAGAAAAGTTCTATTTTGATTTTAGAGGTTATAGGTCCTGTCATTTGAATCCTCGTTGAAATAGGATATCATCGTCACAGTGAACAGTGTATGCTGGAGAGAATCCTCTCATTTCATGGAGGTTGGGAGTTTCAGCAACAGACAAAAGAATAATAAGAAGGAGCTGGAATTTCATTTCTCCCTTTCTGCGCAGCCCTCTCATTACCTGAAATCTCTCACTTGGCCCACCTAAAAAAAAGTACCACCTAGCAGTACCTACTTGTAGACCCAAATTTAAAAATAGGCTCCAGACAGGCAGTGAGATAGCTCAGTGGACTAAAGCTCCTGCTTAGACAAACAAAGGGACCAGGATTCTATACCCAGCACCATATGTTTAGCCAGCCCCAACCCTGAGCATACTGAGCCCACAGCGGAGACCCAGAGTGGTGACGCATGCCTGTAATCCCAGTGCTAGGAAGGATGAACATAAGAGGATTGCCATGAGTCTGAGCTGTGTAGTTAGATCCTGTACCAAATACATTAGAGAGAGAGAGAGAGAGAGAGAGAGAGTGGAAGAAGAAGAAGAAGAAGAAGAAGAAGAAGAAG
>NW_004524719.1:2488492-2489408 GCF_000260255.1 Octodon degus | reverse complement strand
AAGAAGAAGAAGAAGAAAGAAGAAGAAGAAGAAAGAAGAAGACAACAAAGACAAAGAAAAACCAGTTTTCAGGATGCTAAATATTCCTTTTATTAATAACTTCCTTTCCCTCTTACAAGTTGGAGAACACAAAGAACATTTAATTTTAGAATATGATGCTAAATAGAAAGAATTAATCCTCATTTGTTGAAGTGTAGAATCAGGAGAATATTGTTTGATATTTCTAGTGGAAAACAAGAAAACCAATGAGAGTGAAGGAACAATAAAAATTGACATAGTGTGGACTTCCATAAAATTCTTATTAGGACTACTTGAAAGTTTTTATGGGTTGAATAGAAACCACAGCTGACTGCTCATGCATGAGCCTAAGAAACTAATCAAATGGCTAGGAACAGAGCTGCCTTGGCGGCTGTGCTGGGCTCTGCCCATCAGAACAGCCCATAGTAGTGTGTGCACCACTGTTTCATCATGACCGTAGGAAAGAGCCAGAGTCACAGGATTGGGGTGAGAACAATAGGCAGCAGCACACAGCTCATTCCATCTGAGACACAAGGCAAAGAAGGGACTGTCCCTTTTGCTAAATGCCACAGCTCTCAAGGGGAAAGTCCTGAAGAAACAGAGGACTCTTGGGAATGATTGAAGGAAGTAGGAGATCTGGTAATGATGATTAAACATGACTAACTCTTCACTTGCAGGAAATTGCTCTCAAGTTGAGTGGAATACCTCACAACAACATCATGCGTTCCTCTGCCACCCAAGAAGTGGGATGACAAAAATATAGTTTCTGTTAGGGGAACTGAATTGAAAATTATGTTGTGAATTTTCGGAAGGTTTAATTCACTGCTGTTACAGTAACACAGAAACACTTCTCTTTTGTTGTACTTAGCCATGTGCGGGTAATTGTAATTGCCCCTTT
>NW_004524719.1:2474051-2477390 GCF_000260255.1 Octodon degus | reverse complement strand
AATTTTTAAATGTTTTTTCTTCATATTTTGTAGGGATTTAAAGTCCAACATATCAATACTTGATGAAAAATACCTGTTCCATGTTATGCCTATGATGTTTGATATTCAAACAGATAGTGAGCTTAAGCTTAACAGCCTAGGTTGTATGGTAATAGCAATAAGCTTCTCTTCTGGAGGGCTAACAACCTAAGTTTGAAGACCAAAATTAGAGAAAAAGGAGGGCTACGAGGGAAGCCAACATTTTGGCCCTAGCCTTCCAAGGTCACTTAAGACTCAGGACATATGATAACTTGTACTGTTACATCATGTACCTGTGTAGTGTCCCAAATTTTCTGATCAAGGAGATTATGGGGCCAAAGAGGAAAGTGATCGATGATGTAGGTTGTGCCTAAGGAGAGTCACATGGAGAGAAAACACTCTATTAGGCTTTCACAGAGAGCACATTGACCAAGTATTGGCTGTGACTCATCCACATGGCTGACACTGACGAAGGTTCTACAATCTGAGGTATAGGATATGAGGATAAATCCGGAGGGGATTTCACTGACCTTATCAGATCCAAAAGCTACAATTCTTGTTGCATAGGTCCTGCTTTACCTTGGTCTTAACCATCCAGCAGAAAAGTATAAAAACAAAGCATAAGAAGTAAAGCCATGTTGTTATGTTGAGTTGGAGGGGACTCAGGTCAACAATTTCTGACATTGCCAGTGAAGAGGAAGACCCAATATTATTATGGACTACTGGACTCTTTTAGAATATTTTCCTGAGGTAACACACCTACAATATTCAAATAATGGAACTAAACAAAAAAAGGGGATATGGATGAATGTCCATTTTATGTCTGTGTATTCAAAATGGTTAGGATAGATATATAGTTACATCCTCTTAATGAATAGAGGGATTTGTTCTAATAGTGTTTGTAAATAGGATATCATGTCCGCATCTTGTATAGCAATTAACCACTAGGAAGAATGTATGCAGTGTGTTAATTATTGAAACTATCCTGCCAATTTGGTTTGATACTGTCTCATTGCTATTTGTTTCTCAATACAATTATGGGAAAAAAAGAAATATTAAGTCCATAGCAAAGGTTTAAAATGATACGACTTTTTCTGTCTTGAAGACCATTAACTCATAACCAAATTTAGTATTTTAGGCCAAGTATTGTAGGATCTGGGAAAAAATTAAGAAATTTAAAAATAGTGAGAAATTAGGGCTGAAATCAATACAGATGTGTAACAAGGTATTGATCTTTGAGATAAGCTTTGGAAAGGAAGCCAGAGGAAAGCAATGAAGTAACAGAAAAGAGAAATTGCATGTGCTAGGTGTTTGGTTTGAGAAATCAGGAACATGTTAGTAGTATATTTCTATTTTGAACAGAATTGGAGGAAATGAAAATAGATATGGTAAACATTTTTATTCCCAGACTTAATACAATAATTATGTGTATGTGAACAATGATAAGACTTTACTGCAATAAGTTTAAAAAAATTCCTTTTGTAATATATCAAATGACCAAATACCATTTGCATTTGTACATTCTCTACTGTTGTAAGTAAATACTATTTTATGATCGATGTTAATTGGTAAAGGTAATAATCATTATTCCTAATGAAGAGCATTGGGAAATATTTACTTTTACCTATAGGTTTTTGGTTTTCCTATAGCCTTATCTAGGAATTATTAAACCGCTCCTCAGTGCTCTGGTAAATTGCTTTACTTTCTAGAATCAAAGTCAGTACATTTGGAGAGTGTGTGTGTTAATTTAAAGTGAGCAATATACGGAAGTAATGGTGTTGATGCTGAGCTTTTTAGAGTGAAGCACAGCATATATGTTTTCAACTCTATATGATAAAGTTTAAGCACTAATGAAATAAATGTTGTATTAAAACAAAAAGAGACTCATGAAAATAGTTTTAGCAAAGAAATTACCAAAGACTATTTATAGATATGTGTAGAAACCTACTTATAACTACCTTAACAGTGGAATCCTCTTTTCAGTCTTCAACTGAGATTACATTTAATATCCAATATATTTAAAATTTTCCTATGAGTTTTTTTTTTTTTTTTTTTTTTGCTTTGAGATCCAAGAAAGAGGAAGGAGATAAGCATATGATTAAGCCAATGCCTACATAGCAAAGAAAATATAAATAAGGAATTTATAGTACAACCAAGAGCTTTATCATGGATTTTACATGACAAATGCTAATCGTTACATTCTTTGTGAAGACAGCCAAAGCGAGCATGTTGGATGAGAAAGCTAGCATGAAGTGAGTTCTCAAATTTCAAGCAAACAGCATCGAAATATTCTGGAAACAATTGAGCATTATTATTAGATATAATCTTAGAATAATAATAATAATAATAATAATAATAATAATAATAATAATAATAATAATAATAATAATAATAATAATAATAATAATAATAATAATAATAATAATAATAATAATAATAATAATAATAATAATAATAATAATAATAATAATAATAATAATAATAATAATAATAATAATAATAATAATAATAATAATAATAATAATAATAATAATAATAATAATAATAATAATAATAATAATAATAATAATAATAATAATAATAATAATAATAATAATAATAATAATAATAATAATAATAATAATAATAATAATAATAATAATAATAATAATAATAATAATAATAATAATAATAATAATAATAATAATAATAATAATAATAATAATAATAATAATAATAATAATAATAATAATAATAATAATAAATGTAAAAGGGAGGTAAGTGTGCCTGGATTTCGACCTCAATTACACACACAGTGTTCTTGAATATATCTTGTTACCTGAAAAAATGTGAAAGATAACTGTTTATAGTTGTTATGTATGAAAATACATGTGAAAGGTATTTATTCATTGGTTGTTCACACACTCGTATCACACGCAGCCCAACCCCCACATGGTGAGAAAGCAGTAGAGGAGCTCTGCGTAAGAGCTTCTCACGCCCCCAGGAACAGCTCCTCAGAGAGCAGCCATATTGAAAAATTCCTGCGAATTTCCTTTCAAGGTCTGGACTTTATTATTATGTAAATACACGTCTTAGGAGATCAGTAATTGAGGCACAAATCTAATCTTTGGGTACTTTTTGTATTTAAACTCATGAACAAAGTTTATTGATTGTATTCTTACTACATTTAGGCAACATCAGATGTTTGGTTGAGAAGAACAAACTCAAATCAAGATGTTTTAATCTCTTTTTTTTCTTTCTTTCTTTCTTTCTTTCTTTCTTTCTTTCTTTCTTTCTTTCTTTTTTCTTTCTTTCTTTCTTTCTTTCTTTCTTTCTTTCTTT
>NW_004524719.1:2472024-2473951 GCF_000260255.1 Octodon degus | reverse complement strand
TATTTTTTTAGGGAAGGGTCTACAAGGTGTTCAGGGTCTCACTACTAGATTGGACTCATAGTGATCTGCCTATTTACAGCCTCCCAAGAGCGGGGATTACAGGCACACACCACCATTCCCATTCTCAATTGCCATTTCAGTGTGCCCTGGGGGTAGGGGCAGCACAGCAAGCCCAGGGATCAAACCCCTGGCCCCCATGCCTGCTTGCAAGCACTTTAGTTCACTAAGCTAGAATTTGTAGAATATGTTGGATATTTCCAGAGAATTGAGTACTTTATTTATGTTTCATTATGTCCCTTAAGTTCTTGTTTTGTCATTTCGTTAAAAGGGTTCATTAGTACCTGCTCAAGAAAGCTCAGGGACTAGGGCTTAATTCCTGGCACCACATGCCCCATGGGCCCTGCCCCCGGGCATGCTGAGCTGGCCACTAAGTCCAGATGTGGTGGCATACACTTGTTGGTGCACACTTGTAATCCCAGCTCTGGGGAGGCTGAAAACAGGAGGATCACTGCAAGTCTGAGCTGCATAGTGAGACTGTGTACCAAATATATTACAAAATAGGTTCATTAAATCACATAATAGAGAGAGAGAGAGAGAGAGAGAGAGAGAGAGAGAGAGAGAGAGAGAGAGAGAGAAAAGAGAGAAGAGAGACAAATTGTGCTAAAATTACTAGTTCTCTGATATGGTTTTCATATAGAATATATCCAATACTATATAGAGTATATAATACACCACAAAAATAACATGCCATATTGTAGATTATTTTGGAGCTATTTATGTACATAGCAAAAAGTTTGGACTCATGGCTTGAAAAGCAATAAATAACCACATATGCCTCAAATATGAACTTCGTACTCTTTTGTCAACTCTACAGGAATTTATCTTTCAAATTAAGATTTCTATCTTTATGCAAGTGAAGTGTTTAAAGATAAAATAGGCATAAAGAAGCAGAAAATATTATTTATTGACAGATTGATGAGCAAAGAATTTTCAAAATATTAAAATTTCAAGTGAGTTTGACAAGAAAGATAATGAATAGTGGAGGTTTATGAAAGATTCATCGCTCACATGAGTTAGAGCGTGTAGCTAATCTGGAGACTCGAACATGAGATTGACATGAATAAATGAAGTGCAGAAGGGAGAAAACACAATTGTATCTAAAAATAAACTATGCTTTATTTTTCACTTGATAAGCAGTCATCAAAAGAAAAGAATTAATGTTGGTACAATATGCCAGATAAAGGCAGGTGTAGCTCATTTTGTCAATAGGAAAAATGGAAGATATATATATATCTCACAAAATAATGAAGGAGACTTTAATTTGATCATAGTTTGAGAGATTTTGGTCTTTTGCTGCCTGGCATCATGAAGGAGAACATGTGAAGAAGGACATGATGAGGTGAAGATTCTTGTTCCATGGCAGAGTAAGAGGGTAGGAGTCACATGCAGTTCCCACAGTCAAACATTCACAACCCCCTAGAGACACAGAGCCAATCCTTAGGCATCAGCCAAGTCCATCAAGTTGCCAATTAAAACTAACTGTCATAGCATGACATAGCATTTTGTAGGAATAAAGAGAGGACTTTATGTTTTATTATGGGAGAAAAATCAAGGTTAATCTTGTTAAAAA
Source organism: Octodon degus (assembly GCF_000260255.1). Classification (NCBI taxonomy): domain Eukaryota; kingdom Metazoa; phylum Chordata; class Mammalia; order Rodentia; family Octodontidae; genus Octodon; species Octodon degus. The sequence continues at coordinate 2,472,321 of NW_004524719.1, read as the reverse complement.
GAGCTATGCAAAAATGACTAAAAGTTTTTAAGATCTTCTTGCTTCTTGGTTACATTTTTTGAAAAATATATCTTAGAGATTTTTAATGATCAACAATCCCTAGCAGCAATCACAGTATATGCAGAGTTAGAGATGTGCAGGTTTGCAATGGAGTGACAACACCAAGAACACAGGTCATGCACTAGTGGAGCAGGTTGGGCAACATCAACAGGAAACTGCTTCTTTAATATTCTCATATGTTAAACTTAATGACAATATATTAAATTTAGTGATAATTGAGGAACAATTTATATATAT
>NW_004524719.1:2462028-2465214 GCF_000260255.1 Octodon degus | reverse complement strand
TTTTTTTTTTTTTTTTTTCAGAACAGGGAATTGAACTCAGGCCCTTGCACTTGCCAGGCAAGTGCTTATTCCACTGAGCCATCTTCCCAGCCCCAATATGTTTTAATTTCATGAAAAAAATAAATGTAAAACTTACTTGCTTCTCATCAAATCAAATGATATAAAACTTGATCATTTTCAGAATACTGACATCCCTGTTAAAGAAGCAGAGAAAGCTAATACAAAGGAAATGACAAAGTGAGAATGATCTCCTTTAAGAATAAAGCATTTTTGTTCAATAAGAAAACTTGTTTTGGTTAACAGTGCACATGGAAAATCACTCTACCATGTGATCAAAACTCTTCAGCATCTGGTAAATGTAATAACTGAAAAAAGTATATTTTAGATACTTAAATTGCAAGGTTTTGTGTCATTGAAGTTAGCAGGGAAATATTTTTCAATGCAAACTTATTTACTTTGGTATTTGGCAATAAAGAAGGTACTATGTGTATAACTGTAATATGCACCTTACTGGAGGGATGAGTTCATTTTTCTGTCAAATATTAAAGTACCTCCTATGCAGTTGCCTTGTTTTGTTTTTTTGGTCTTTTTTGATTTTACTCTATTTTTTTGGTTGAATTGTTTTTTAGAGGAGGTTTATTTTTTGTTTTTGGTGCTGAGGACTGAACCCAGGGCTTCCAGCTTGCTAGGCAAGCATTCTACCGCTGAGCCAAATCCCCAGCCCCTAAAGTACCTCCTATGTATAAGATCTTACATTAAAGAAAGAAAGTACAAGATTTCAAAATGAGATAGTAGAGAGCAATAGGGATTAGCCCATTACATATTGTTACCTTCAAAGTACATGCTCAGATTCCAAGATATAGATATAGGCTTAAAAATTGACCAAATAATACAAACACAAGCTTTCTTCTCCATGAACTCATGAAAATTAGTAGCATCGCATAGATAATCTTTTCCTCTTTTTTTCCTCCTTTTCCCATCCCAGGTTCTCTTTCCTCTTGAACAGTTTCTTTCCATCTTGCATAGCCTATTGTGCATGTTGGATCTTAGTTACTCTCCCTGCTTCTTTCACAGGGGACAGAATACAATGCTTACATATTCGAGACTGGTTTATTTCACTTATGAGAATGGTCTCAAGTTGCATTCATTTACCTGTAAAAGTAAACTTACCCTCCTTTATGCCTCTCTATTCTTCAGTTGTGTACAAATATCACATCATTTTTGTCTATTCTTAAGCTGATAAATATTTTGGCTATTCCTATATTTAGCTCTTACAGTTTTGCTATAATAAACTTAGGTGCACATATGTCACTGTGGTATGAATTTTTTTTAATTCTTCTGGGAAAATATCCAGAAGGGAACAGCTGGGTCAAATGAGACATTTATTCCTAGTGTTTTTGAGGAATCTCTATGCTAATTTCCACAGTAGTTCCACAAGTCTGTACTCCTACAAACAGTGGAGAAGTGTTCTGTTTTACCCACAGCCCCTCTGGCATTTGTTATTAGTTGATTTCTTTATTTTAGGACAGGGTCTACAGGGTGTATAGGGTTTATAGGGTCTCATTGTGTAGATTGGACTCATACTGACCCTCCTGTTTACAGCCTCCTAAACGCTGGGATTACAGGCATGCGCGTCCATCACGCCCAGTCTCAATCTCCATCTCAGCACACTCTGCGGGGGGGGGGGGGGGGGGGGGGCGGCTGGCCCAGCAGGCCCTGGGATGGAACTACCAGCCCCAGCACCTGCCTAAGCAGGTGCTTTAATCCACTGAGCTATTTGACCGGCCCTCAGTTGATTTCTTTATGACAGCCATTCTTTCTGGGGTGAGATAGAATCTCGGTGTTTTTTTAATTTGTATTTCTTGGACCAGTGCTGTGAAACTTTTTTAAAATATGTATTTATTTGCCATTTGTATTTATTCAAATGTGTGTATTCACCTCAGATACCCATTTTTTGAAGTGGCCTTTAAATTTTGGGGACATGGTGCTGTTCTTTTGTTTTGTTTTCTTTTTTAAGTTCTTTGTATATTCCACATAGAAGCCCTTTGTCTGGGTGACTGTTGGTTAAGATTTTTCCCACTTGATGGGTTTTCTTTTCATTCTGTTGATCATTTCTTTTGATGTGCGGAAAATTTCCAGTAAGTTGAGATCCAAGTTGTTGATTCCTTGAAGTAATTCCCATGCAGTTTGGTCTTTGTTCATGAACTCTCTACCTAATCCTATGTCTTTATGATTTGCACTTAATTTATCTTGCAGTACGTTTAGTATTTCTACTTTATTCTTTCTTTCTTTCTTTCTTTCTTTCTTTCTTTCTTTCTTTCTTTCTTTCTTTTTTCTTTCTTTCTTTCTTTCTTTTCTTTCAAGTGTTTCTATTTTAATGTTTAGGTCTTTAATTCATTTTAACTTTAGTACATGCTGATTGACCTGAATCTAGTTTTAGCCTTCTCCACGTGGAAAGCCAGTTTTTTTTTTTTTTTTTTTTTTTTTCCAGCACCTTTTGTTAAAAAGGCTAACTTTCTTCCAGTGAACATGTTTGCCCCTTTGTCAAAGATAACACAAGCTGACTGAGTGTGTTTGCAGTTGTGTCTGCATCTTCCAATCTGTTCCATTGATTCCTCACATATGTTTCCCCCAGCCCTCCAAGGTTATACTGACAGTAGCTTTGGAGTACAATTTCAAGTCAGGGGTTGTAATGCTTTCTGCCTTGCCTTATTGGCCAGGATTGGGCTAGTCTTGATCTTTTCTTCTTCCAAGTGATATTAAGAATGTTTTGTCTACCTCTGTGATGCTATTTTAATTAGGATTTCATTGAATCAGTATAAAAGTTTTTGGAGTATGGCCATTTTCACAATTTTGTTTCTTCCTATCAAGGAACAAGGAATATCTTTCCATTTTCCAAAATTCTCTCCAGTCTCTTTTTTCATAGTATTGAAATTTCTATTGTATAGATCTTTTAATTTCTTTGTTATAGCAATACCTAAATATCTCATTATCTTGGGTGCTGTTATGAAGGATGATGTTATTTTAATTTATCTCTTGGTGAGCTTCTTGTGTTGAGGAATGCTATTGATTTTTGGGTGTTGACTCTGTATCCTGCTAAGGTACTGAATCTGTTAATTAATTCTAGGATTCTCTTGGTGGAATTTTTTTGCATCTTCTATGTAGAGTATCATATATCTGTGAAAT
>NW_004524719.1:2410255-2461928 GCF_000260255.1 Octodon degus | reverse complement strand
TTGCCACAGAAGCGCTTACTCTACTGAGCCATCTCCCTGGGGCCCCTGAATGATATAAGTTAACCTCTTCCTTTCCAATCCTATTCCTTTTATTTCTGTCTCTTGTCTAGCTCTCTGGATATTGTTTTCAGAACTATATTAAATATGAGCAGTGATAGTGGACAACTTTATCTTATACCTGATTTTACAGTAAAAGCTTTAAGTTTTTCTCCATTTAGAATGGTGATGGCTGTTGGTTTATCATAGATGGGTTTCATCAGATTGAAATATAGGCTATCTATTCAAATTTTCTCTGAATTTTTATCATAAATGAGTATTGGACTTTGTCAAAAGCTTTTTCAGCATCTTTTGAAAGTGTGTGTGTGTGTGTGTGTGTGTGTGTGTGGCTCTGCGGATATGGTGTATTACATTTATAAATTTGCATAAGTTGAACCATCCCTGTATCCTTGGATTATGTTCCATCTTGTCCTGGTGTATAATCTGACAGATGATTTCATGCACTTTATTTGTTAGTATTTTAATGAATATTTTTGCCTCTGTTTTAATGAAGGAGATTGGGATATAGTTCTCTTTTTTGGTTGGATCTTTCTCCAGTTTTGGTATCAGTATAATACTTGCCTCCACAAATAAATTAGAGTATTGCTTGCTTTTCAATTTCATAAAAAAGTTTGAGGAGTATTGGGATTAAATCTTCCATAAATTTCTTATAGAATTCAGCTATGGATCAATCAGGACCTGGAGTTTTCTTTTTTGGCATTTTTTTTTTTAAATTACATGTTCAATTTTATTTTATTTTTTTCTCGCTTAATTAATTTACCAAAGTATGCACTAATCATCATGATCCAGGCTTAGAGCATTTATATCATTTCTGTAAGATCCCTGAAACCCAAACACAGCCCGCATTTTCATTCCCAGTCCTAGGCAACCACTAATCTACATCCTGTCTCTATAGATTTTCCTGTCTTGGACATTTCATTTAAATGAAATAAGTGAAATTTTTAAGTCTGGCTTCTTTCATTTATCATATAGATTTTGAGGTACATCTAATTTACAGCATGTTTCAGTAATTTGTTCATTTTATTGTTGAATAGTAGTTTTTCCAATTTTAAGCATTTTTGTACTGGATACTGGGGGAGGGGAGATAGCTAAGTAGAATAAGCACTTGCCTGGCAAGTGCAGGGTCCTGAGTTCAATCCCTGGTATAGAAAAAAAATAATAATGTACTGGATAATGGAAATTGAACCCAGAAGTTTACACTGAGCTACATCTCCAGTCCTGTTTTGTGACATGATTTTGCTAAATTGTCCAGGTTTGCCTCAGATTTGCAATCCTCCTGACTCAGCTTCCTGAGTAATTGGGATTACAAATGTGTGCCACGGCACCTGGCTTCCAGTGGTATTTTAACTGCTCCTCAAATCCCTCACCAATAACTCCCTAACTACAATTCACAACAAGCATCAGAAATCCAGATTTCAAGACAAACTCCTATGGCCCGATAGCTCAGTGGACTAAAGTGCCTGTTTAGTCAGATGCAGGGACAGGGGTTTGTTCCACTGCGTGCCATGCTGTCCCTGCTCCCAGGCACACTGAGACTGCGACTGAGACCGGGTGTGGCGGTACACACCTGCAATCCCAGCGCTTGGGAGGCTGAAAACAGGAGGATCACTATGAGTCTGATCTGTGTAGTGAGACCCTGTAGACCCTGTACTAAACACACTTGAAAAAACAAACAAAACAACAACAACAACACCCCCAGAAGTTTATTCTCTCACAGTTATGGAGGCCAGAAAGCCAAAATTGATTTTACTGGGCCCAGAGCAAATCGTCATCAGAGCTCTACTCTCTTTGGAGGCTCTAAGGGACAACTATCTAAGTCTCATCTGCTTTGTGATGGCTGCATTATGAATTTTATTGACTGATATTAGGTTATTCAAAAATTTGTATCATCTTAATTCAGTCTTGGTAATACATACATATCTAGAAATCTGTCCATTTCTTCTGTGTTTTCCACCCTATGAGAGTAAAGACTTTTGGAGTAAGCACTGTCTTCTGAGTTTTCATGAGATCTTTAGTATTTCACCCTTTTCGTTCCTTATTGCTTGAATTTGAGGTTATTTTTTTTTCTTCTCTTTTTTGTGATGTGGTTTTCCAGGGGTTTACCAATTTTATTTAATCTTTAAAAAAAACCAACTCTTTGATTCATTAGTTCTTTGCATAGTTTTCTTCATTTCAATTCCATTAATTTTTTTCTCGAATCTTTATAATTTCTTCCATTCTTTGGGTTTAACTTTCTTTTCTTCTTCAGAAAGGTTGAGGGGTTGCATAAGTAAATTTATTTGCTTTCATTCTTTTTTCCTTAGTGAGAGTTCACTGCTATTAATTTCTCTCTGAGAATTGTTTTCATTTTCCCCCCACAGGTACCTTGTGTTTGAATTTCATTGGATTATAAATATTGAATGATTTCTTTTTTAATTTCATCTGTGACCCATTTGTTGATAAGGAATTTATTCTTTATTGTATGTGTAAGTTTTAGTTGCTTTTGTCATTAATCCCCGGTTTCATTGCACTATAATCAGATAATATGCATGGGACAAATGGAATTCTTTTACTTTTACTTAAGATGGTTCTATGGACTAATATGTAGTCTATTTTTATTTATTTATTTATTTATTTGCTCATTTTTGGAACTGGGGATTGAACTGAGGCCCTTGTGCTTGCCAGGGAAGCACTTATTCCACTGAGCCATCTCCCCTGCCCCATGTAGTCTATTTTTTGAGGTTGTCCCATGTGCAGCTGAAAATAATGTGTATTCAGATGTTGTTAGGTGGAACTCTCTGTAAATATCTACTAAATACTTGTGTTCAAATGTTTGGTTCAGTTCTGCTGCCTCTTTGTAAATGTTGGTCTATCTGATCTATCTCTTGGTGACAGTGGAGTGGTATGATCCCCTGTTAAGTTTGTGTTATTGGTTACTTGATTTTTCATGCTCTTTATAATTTGTCTTATAGAGTGGGGTGCTCCCATATTTGGTGCATACATATTTATGATTGATATCTCTTTCTCTTGAAGTTATCCCCTAACAAGTACATAATGATCTTCTCTATCTCATTTGATCATACTTTATTTGCATTGTCTGTGAACAGAATAGCTACCCTTGCTTTTGTCTGAGCTCCTGGCACATGGAGTCCTGTTTTCCATCCTTTGATTTTCAGCCTATGAATTTCCTTTTGAGTTAAATGTGCTTCCTGTATATAGCATATTGTTGGATTTTCTTAAGCCACTCTGCCAGTCTATATCTTTTAATTTGCAAATTTAGGCCACTAATATTGGTGCTTATACATGATATGCATTGGCTTTCCTTTGTCATGTTATATTCCTGTTGTTGATTCCATACTTTTCCCATGTTTAATTGCTTGCCCTATTTGGTAGTCTCATTGTGCTCTTTGTGGAGTTGTGGTTAATTTTATCTCTTTCTAAAATATCTTTAGTGCTCTTTGCAGCATTGTTTTGGTGGTCATGAATTTGTGTAATTGTTCCTTGTCCTGGAAATATTTTTCTTCCCATTACCTTTGAAAAATAATTTGGAGGGTGCATTAATCAGGATTCAATGCTTTTTCCTTTCAGGACTTGAAATATTTCAAGTTCTTCTTTACTTGATCATTTGTGTGGAGAAATCTCAGTGATTCTGATGGGCATTCCTTTCTATGTGATTGGTATCTTTTGTCTAAGAGATTTTAATATGCTGTTTTTGTGCTGAATTTCCAGGATGTTGATTATTATATGCCTGGTGTAGATTTATTTTGGTTGATGGTAATTGGCCTCAATTATCTGAATGACAGATTGCTTTCCCATAGTTGGGAAGTTTTTTTTTAATTTTTGGCAGAACAGAGGATTGAACTCAGACCCTTGCATTTGCTAGGGAAGCACTTATTCTACTGAGCCATCTCCCCAGCCTTAGGAAGTTTTCATTTATTACTTTTCCAAAGTCTTTTTAATGTCATTTGGGCTTAATATTTCTTATTCATTGAAACCTATCAATTGTATGCAGTTGGACTTCACATCATCTTGTAGCTATTGAATTATTACTTCCTGATTCCTTGTTACTTTTAAGAGATCTTTCCTTACCTGGTCACTAGCTGTGACAACATCTTCAGTGTGTGAAAGTCTATCTTCAGTTTCATTGAAGTGGTTTTGCTAATTTCTTCTTTAGATATGCTCAGCAATTCTTTATGGTTATCATTTTCTTTCACCTGAAAAACTATTTCTAACCTGATTTCCTTTATACCTACGTGGAGTTTTTTCTTTACTTCAGTTGGAATCATTTCAGACTTTTCAGGTGTATGATTTCCAATTTTTTCTATGCTGATGTCTCCTGGCCTTGTTTTGGGTTGGCTGGGAGCCTTGGATTACATTTTGCTCCTTCATCTTGTCATTTTCTATTTCAGAAAAAGAACATTATTTTTATTTTTGTGATAATCTCTGTGACATTTTGACAGTACATAGCTATATCACTACTCTCAGTACTACTCTAAGATGAGTCTATTCTGCAGGGATATCTTCGAAATTCTGGAGAGTCTTGGTTTGTACCTTCCTGAGATCTTGCCTTCCTGATTAATTAAGAGTGGGATTGTCAGAGTTCCTAGCACATGGAGCCTGGATTTTCATCCTTTGACTCTCAGCCTATCAATTTCCTTTTGAGTTAAATGTGTTTCTTGTATACAACATGTTGTTGGACTTTGTTTCTTCATCCATTCTGCCAGTCTATGTCTTTTAATTGGTAAATTTAAGCCAATTACATTGTGTTTGACACTGTTCTCTATATTTAGCTGTAGGGCTTTGGTGAGGTTATTAGTCCAGATCTCCAGAGAATAAATGCTTGAAACAGATATGATGTATTAGATACAGTAGTATAATTAGCAATGATAAGAATATCGAGTAAAACTTAGAAACTGACAAATTTGGGTAACTATTATTTTTTTTTAGACAATAGCAGCTGAGTCTATAGTTACAGAAGAAAAAATTCATAAGTTGGGAGTTTGTATGCAAAAAGTTTCCCTTTGTTATAGTGGGTTTACCTTGTGCTCCTCTGGACAGGCCAATTGGCACCTTCCAGGTTCTTCATTGCTATAGGTGATGGGCCAGACCCCTGTGTTCCGTGGCCAAGCTGGTTACCCAGAGTTGTGATCACCATGGTGCTGGACCTCATTCCTCTGTCAGACTCGACGATAGCCATTGTTTCTGGGATGAGATGAAATCTTAGTGTTGTTTTAATTTCCATTTCTAGAATGACCAACAATGCAGACCACATTTGCATATATTTATTTGCCTTTTGCATGTCTTCATTTGAGAACTGCCTAGTCATCTCAGATACTCTTTTTTGGATGTACTCTTTATTATTTTTTTTTATCATGTTGCCTTATTCAATTTGTTCCAAGGATAGATTCGATAGTAGGGATCACAAACATTATTTTGAGTCTCTAACAAGCCTGATCAGTAAAACCTGAAAAACAGGAAGTGTTACATAAGTTGCAAAAAAAAAAAAAAAAAACACTCCTGGTATTCATTGACATGATAGCAAGTGGGAAGATGAGTGCAACAAGTGTTAAAATTTAGCATAAGACTTGGAACCTGCTCACTTCTACACAATCATGGCACCCTTGTTACAAACCCTTCATAAGTCAAGGCTAATTCCTCTGACAGGTGATGGCATTACACTTCTCATCCTAGCCCCTACTCTTGCTGCACCTGTGTGGTTCCTATTCCTACGGCACTGGCATATGCTGTCAGGATGTCTATTATCTGTTTAGTTCCTAGGGTCATCCGGGCTTCCTTCAGCCAGTCCTGTGCCACACACTTGGACTCCCCTTTCAGTTGATTGACAAACTTTGCTGCCAGATCCAAGTCACCATGCTCAATGCAAGGGGAGGTACAAGAGAGTAACTTAAATGTGTTGATATCCTCAGGGTAGAGCTCTGCTGGTGGCTTCAGTTGCTTAGGTGGGAACAGCAGCAATGACTGCAAGTAGGAGAGGAAGTACTGGTGCCAGTTATTTCTGGTTTCATCGATCATTGCTACCCTTCAGGCTAGTTTCTGGACAGCATAGAAACTGGCCCTCAGGGTCTCCTCACTGTACAACCTCCAAGTCAGGGACTCTGGAGGGATAGCTTCGATTAATGCTTGGGCAAACTCATTATCAGAACAGCAGGCTCCGATGGCCTCAGCTGTACCTCCTAAAGGGACAGTGGGTGAATATGCAGATGAGGTCTTGATGCTGTGTTTCAATGCCTCCACTGAAAGCCAGAGTTGGTGGGCTTTTCTGGCTTCTTCCTCAGCAACAGCATGACCCTGAACAGCCTGTTCAATTCCTCTCATCCAGAAATAGGCAGTGTTTATATCCAGAGTAAAATTGTCCACTTGCTCTTAACTGAGATGGTGAAACTAATTCTTGTTCAGAGAGTTTGTCAGACAAGTTCTGCTCAAATTCATACTTCGGCTCTTGTTCTTGCACCCTAAGAACATCTCATAAGTGATCAGTGTGGGCGGCTGCCTGTTGGCAAAGCTGGGTTCTCATCTCCTTCTCCATGGCATCTCTGACTTCCTCTGCCTTTCTCTCCTGCTCAGCCTGTACTTCACTTCTATGATATTCTAATGCTTTTGCCACCACAAAATCAAATGCCTACTTTTCTTCCAGCTTTTGTCTTTTCCAAGGCCAATGCAATGTGTTGATTCTCTGTGGCTTTCTGTTTTCCTAGCTCTCTGTTTAGCTGATGATGCACATGAGCGATCGGGGAGTTCAGGTCATCCACAGATAGCTTGTCAGCTGGGTCAGACACACTCATCACTTTCTTCCCAGGCAGGACCTCTGGAGTGATGCTGTCCAGTTCTCCTTTACAGTCATCTCAGGCTCTAACCACCAGCTCATGATACTGAGATACAACTTTAGCCCAGACTGAGCTGCCTGGACCATTTTGACCACATTATCCAGATCTACTATCATGTTGTGAAGTTTTTTCTCTGCAGCAGTTATATAAGGTTTGGCCCCAGCAAACTATTTTATTTGCATTTTCAATTACACTCTTCATCTTCTCTAACTCTCCTTGGGCTTTGGCAACTTCATCCACAGCCTTTCTATGTTCCTTCAAGGCACCTTCCGCCATGCACCATCGATCAGCGTACTTCTCATACTGCTTTCAGTATGCCAGGGTGGGCACTGACAGCCTGGGCTGTAGTGTTCTCGGCTGCAATGCCTGTAGAGCGATGGAGGCGGTTTGGCTCAGAGACTCAATCTTAACTTGCTCTTCTTTGTACTGGTGTGCAAAATGAGCTGAAACTTCAAGTGTTTGTTCCCTTATAGAAGATGAGGATGCTTCCTCTGAAGTTACAGGTGTGGATTTTCCTCCACCAATTTCAGAATGATCAGCTTTTACAGATTCATGCTGAACCACAGGGCTGGGACTGAAAGTGTATCCCCTACTGATGAAGCTGAAGTGTCTCCCTTCCATTTTTGGAATTGTGAAGCAGGCTGTTTAGATTCTTTCATTACCTCTGATACATGAGAGGGTTTTATTGGACTGGATGAATTGACTTCTTTGGTGATGGAACATTATAAGGTGCAGAACCAAGGACCAGCTCAAAAAGTTTGTCAGAGTAAGGTATAGTTTTCTCTACACGTTCCCGGAAATGGGAATCCCATCTGGCATATAATATTGTGCCACCAGTGCCTCCACCAACAAATAAAAGCCCGGCTCCAGAAATTTTGCCAGCAGTCATGACAGGACTCCTTGAAGTAGAGTATCTTTGGCATGGTCGCAGTGGGTGGAGAATAAACTTTCCACAGAGAGCACTCTGATCTGCAACAGTTGCACAGGGCAACTGACAGACCCACAGCATCTCAACAGGAAGAGCAGAGTTTACGGTGTACATGGGAACGGGCATGGCCGCAGTGAAGGAAGGAGGACGTGTGTCTTAGTCTTTAAATTTGGAAGGTCTGATTTTTTTTTAAAGTTCTTTATATGTTCTAGTTGTAAGTTCTTTGTCTGACAGACAGCTGGCTGCAATTTTTTTCCCACTCTATGGTTTGTCTTTTCACTATCTTAATGATCTTTTGATGTTCAAAGTCTTTTTAAAATTAGTTAATTTATTTATTTTAAACAGAAAAACAAAAATAAATAACACGAACTAGATGAAAAACAAAGCAATTTAAAAAATAAAAATGGTACAGAATTTTTGCACAAGAATAGAAAATTGACAATAGTTGTTATATTATTTATTATTCTCATCAAAATGTTTTGTTTGAATTACCAAATATTTGCACCTGTAATCCCAGCTCTTTGGAGGGTATAAACAGGAGAATCATTATGAGTCCAGTCTAGTAGTGAGACCCTGAACACCATGTAGGTCCATCCCTAAAATTTAAAAAAAAAGATTACGAGATATTGGCATGCAACATTGATTGAACAATTACATATTAACTATTCTTTTCCATGAACTTTTAAGTTTTTAACATGATGATATCCTAGTTGTTTATCCATTGAAGCATTTGCTGTGCAGTTTTGTTTTTGTTTCAAAATCTCTTCTTATGCCTTTGTCTTTAAGATTTCTGTATACTTTCTCTTCTGGTAGATTCAATGCTTCTGTTTTAATATTTATTTATTTATTTATTTATTATTATTACTTTTGGTACCAGGGATTGAACTCAGGAATTTGTGCTTGTTAAGCAAGTACTTATTCTACCTGTTTTAATATTTATTTTTATTTATTTATTTATTTTACTATTTTTTGTAGAACCGGGGATTGAACTCAGGCCCCTATTTTACTATTTAGATCTTTGATCCCATTTGATTTTGTGTATGATGAAAGTTCTGGATCTAATTTTAATCTTCCACATGAAGACAAACAGGTTTTCAGCAGCTCTTATTAAAGAGCCTACCTTTCTTTCAGTAAATATGGTTTGATAAAGATTGTAAATAAATTCCTTTCTGTACATTTAGCAAGGCTGCAGAAATAGAAATTAATTTACTAAAATAAAGAAAGTGAAATATAACTTGAACATGAACCTCAAATACTAAAAAATATTAACATATATGTTTAAGCTTTGGGAGAAACCAAGAGAATATTTGAGAATTTAGAATATTTTTTGGGGTGATGACCTTAACCATCTTTCATATTGCAATGAAATTATGAGTTAAAGAATATAAATGTGAGAACTTTTTTCGAATTATTCAGGCACATCATGAAGAAGCCTTGGGTGTGGGCATGGGAAACACTGATGAGATCTGGGAAGATCCCAAGAAGGGGCTCATAAGGTGTGCACTGTTAGGGCATTAAGTAGAACACTACTGAACCTTATTAATCAGCCAGGATGGAATTGCTGAGGCTGAATAAGTAACTCTAATCAGTGTAAGTGTGTAACACCAAATGGACACACGGAAATCACATATGGAGAGTCGGGATAGATATTTGGTTGTCATTTGTTAGAACTTGTAGTTGAAGATACAGAATCAAAATTTACTGAAAGTATGGGAATTAGAAGAGTAAAGAAAAATTAACAACACTTGTTACAAAGCAATAAAAATAGCAACAAAATAATGCATAATATACAAAATAAAATGAACAATGCGTTTGTGTATATTGCAAATATGAAATTGTATTTCAGGAAACATGCGATGTTGAGGTGTCAAAAATGAAATGGAAATAAAAGAGTAGAAAATTTAGCAATTGATGCGACTAAAATAATATTTAATATGCAACAAACACTCTGTCACATCACATTTTAAGGTCTATCTGTATCTGTATACTCCTCTTTGCATGATTTATGACAGATGAGACAGAGTGGGTGAAGTGAATCAAGCCACACCCACATGGCAAGCAAGGTGCAGAGTAAGATCTGAAGCCTGCTTCCAGCCTGCAGAATCTCCACCTGCTCTTATCTAACTGCTTTACATTCTGCTGTGGGTTGTTAGGCAGTTTTCCTCAAACAAAGTAGAGGAATAAAATCTGGATTGAAAACTAGTAATAATGGTAAATGGAGCGTGAAAACAGCAAGCACAGAATACGTACTTGAGTTTAAAGATGAAGAAAACCAAGAAAATCTTCATTCTTGAGTACAAGGGGTGGTAAGGTAATGTTCAGGGCTTTTTTTCTTAAACCTTATTTGATTTTAGGATATAATACACAGAGCCACAATCATAAGGAGGAAGGGGAAAATGTGAGTGAAGCATTGTAGAACACTCGGCACTTGTAATGGATAGCAGTAAAGAGTCTTACGTTCTTTCTTAGTCAATTCATTGCAATGCGAGTCGCTTTCCACAGTTTACTGAGTAATCAAGAGCATCAGAACTAGCAACCAGATTCCTCTGCCTGGAGAGCTCATCCTGCTGTGACTGTGCTGGGCAGCAAGAAAATCCGAGCAGGGAGAGTGGAGAGCTTCATGCGTTCATAGGAGGATAAGGAGGACATCGAAACACTTGAGCTCAGTAAAATAAATATTTTATTTATATTTTTATGAAATGACAAGAAAATATACATCAAGAAGATAAGGCTAAAGTTGGTGAAATTTGTATAAAGAATTGGTTAGGCCCTTTTCTTTCCCATCTTTTGCAGTCATTTGTGTCACATATGTGCTGATAGGTTAATTTGTTTACATTGCATTGGCTTTAAAATGTTTTGACAGTATGACTGTATTTATTTATTTTTTGTAGTCAACAAGGTTTCAAGAAAGTCTTCTCATAATTGAATTATCAAGTCAGAGACAGATGTGACTTCATGTCACTTCCTCATTGCTTTAATTTAAACTTTTGTTGTTAGTACCAAGAACATTTATCTAACTTCAGATTTTAGACATGTTCTTTGGTTTTGAGTACCTCGTGGCACTGATACGTGTAACATGCTTAAGCCATTAACAGTCTGTATTATACTGCCTAAGGTAGGGAGGGTAAAGTGCAGGGAAACAAGGGGGTATTACATTGCTCCATGCAAGATCCCACATGCTCTTTTCTATTGCTTCTCCCGAGCAATGATTAGACAATCATATTTTCTGTATTTGTGAACAAGCACATTAGTAAGCAGGTCAACATATCAGTACAATATTTAGGAAGTGTTGCCCTGAGCAACTGGTTCTATCTCATGCATGTGTGAATATATATATATATAATATATATATATATATATATATATACATGCGTGTGTGCGAGTAACTTTCTTATGATTGTCCAAAAGTCTTATTAGAGTCAATTGACCACTTTAACAAATTAAGTAAATATTGTGATTTCATTTTTCCTACATATGAAAATCAAAAGCTCATTTGATTGAAGGTGCATCTGCAATCACTGAATCATTCACTGACTTTCACGTAAAAGTAGGCGCTGGATCACAACTGATGCAATGTTGAGCTCACTCTGTCATGAATCTCTGTGGGTTGGAGACAGCTGTATTCCTGGTATTGAAATATCAGTGATTGGAGTCATTGTACATCAAGTTCTTACACAGTCATGATTTACAAAGAAGATGATAAAAAGTAGCGTGTTAGCAACTTCTTTACTTGCTTCCTCTTCCTTGTGTAAGTATCTTTCATGTTCATTTATTGTCAATGTTTTCAAAGCTTGTTAAATCAAAGCAAACACTTCATCCACCTAGAAACTTTTATCTTGACTCTCCAGTTATCTAGGGTTAACATACAAAAACCTGTGAACATTTTTTCAGGAAATATAGTTTGAAAAACAACTAATAAAAATGCAATGTTCCTCAGAGAGGAAAAGGAACCTATATGATTCCTATGCTTAGTGCTTTGGGGTAAAAAATCTTTTCATCCCATATTCATTAAGAAAGCTCACTAGCTAAATGCAATGAAAAGAAAGAGTCATTGCTTCTATATTAAATAAATTTAAGTTCATGTTAGTGTTAGTATATGTGAAATATGAATGTTAAAGTTTAACACAGGACTGAAACTAATCATTATGAAAACAAAGTAACCAAAAATCAAGTGCTGCAAAGCTCTGTGTAAATAGATATTCTTCCATAATGAAGGATTTTTAAAAAATTATTTGGGAAATGCGAGTTGGAGCTTATGAATAATAATCATAAAGCAGATCTAGTTTTTTGGCTGTGGATGGACAAGTATGAGTATAAAGTGGCAACAAATCAACAACAAATGAAAGAAAACAGTAACATAGTTCCGGCTGATCTTCATTTCCCTGGTACGCGTTATGCTGCAGAGACCAGGTACCCACTGCCAGGGAGCTTCCAGGAGGCGGTGCATTCTGACCTCTAGAGCCTCCACTGCTTTCTTCTCCCACCATGTCTGAATTAGTATCCTCTCTAATGCTGCTGCTACTTTAATTTGTACACATTCTTAGCATTTTATTTCTGTGATATGAAATTCATTCTGCAAAAGGCATATTTCTCACTGAAAATCTTGCTGAGTCCAATGTATTAATATCTCTTGTCTGAACCACTCCACAGGTTGCTGTCAGATCCCTGCATATGCCCTTTGCCCTCTGACATCGGCCCTCTGCACAAGAGCTCCACAGCTTGGCTTGTAGTATGGATCCATTCTTGTTACTCCCCTGCAAGAATCTTTTCAAGGGTTTTCATTTATCTTAGAAGACCATTCATTCCAAACTGTTTCTGAACTTGCCAGCTAAACTGGCTCTCATGCTTCATTTCTTTTAAATTGACATGCATATCTTTTTAAAATTTATAATATTATATTATCTATCTTGTCTAAGCCAACATACTAGAAAGGAGAGCCCCAAAAACTTTTACCATAATAATGGGTCAATTTCATTGGGTATAAAGACTTTTCATTTAGCAGTTTATTACCAGTAACAAGAAAGTTACTGAATAAGCAGTCTTTTTAACTCTTGCATTTTGCATATTATATATCATTAAAATTTATATTTTCATTTCTACAGGGATTTGTGAAGAGCGAATACAACTTTTGGGCTTCACCTTATATAATCTTGTTTTTAACAATGTCTCTCTCCTAGACTTTGGCCTTATACATATCTCTTCCATTTACTCTCTTAGGAAAGCAAGTGATTCCCAGCGGCATGGAGATTGTCACAACAGGCTTGGGCCATTAGGGAAGTTCCATTAGCTAATGGTAGAAAAATCATGACATGTTGTGAAAAGGTTGCTCTCTATGTGGGCCAGGGTCCACTAGGAGCACACGCTATAAATATTAAACAATCTTTCATTACCAGATAATATCATGGTTTAGCATGATTAAACATAAGTTATATTTGAAATGCAATTTATTCTGTACAATTTATGACAACTTCAGAGTTCATTACTGATGTGTAATTTTTAATGTCACATGTTTTAAAATGATTGCATTTTAAAATATGTGTTTATACTACAAAATCTGGATCCAAGTTGTAGCGTTGCGCATGCCATTGATATGAACTGTGCTGTCAGTGGATGTCATGGAAAACAATTTCCCCATCGTTAGTAGAGAAATTGGGCGCAGGGAGAGAGGAAGGTCAAAGGCAAGTGGAATGCATTTGTGGAAAAAATCATGTGCATCTCTGCTGCTTGTTTTTCTGCCTATTGCTCTGCATGTGCGCTAAGGTATATGAATTGGAAGCACCTGTATGTTAAGTGAATCCATTAGTGGATTCTTATGTTGTTTACTGAGCACTTACATTACCTCTGCTTGACTAAATTGTTCTGAAGGTGACAGGTTCACAATTCATAGACAGGAAGAAAAGTTAGACCATCAAGTACTGACACAGCTTCGTAAAGCACCTTAGACATAAAAACTACATCTTATTGTAGAAAGAAATTATCAAAGTATGAGTTTTAAACCATAACAATCTCTAAATGATTACAGAAATTCTCACTTTAGTGTTTTTCAGCCAATACAACTATGTCCAAATAGTTTATTTAAAATATAATTATGGAATACTATGATTTATTCTGTATATATAAGGAAAAATACTTTAAACAAAGGGGTTTAAGAAATTCTTCACTTTCACTTTTCAAAACATACCTGCCCAACCCCTCAACCACAGATGACGTGGCTCAACAACATCCTCTCCAGAAAACTTACCAGACCCATGATATACATCTATCCCCATTAAAACGATCTTACCACAAACATTGCATGCCACTTCTTGGAATTCCTCTTGAAATTTCAGAACTTTCAAGTCTTAAACTAGCTTATCATCACAGTTAAAAATCTATGGTCTCTAAAATAATTATGGCCTCTAGCATATAAAACAATTGCATATGGTAATCTCAGTCAGTAAAATATGAGATGCAATGAGTAGAATATAGGGAAGGAGAAAAATTATGAAAATAACATTTAAAAGACATCTCTAACAAATGCCTTTCTGTGTCTTTGCACTGTACAGAGGAAGTAGTTTCTAATTCAGCAGCAGTAATAATAATAATAATAATAATAATAATAATAATAATAATATCAGTAATAATTGTACAATTGTTTAAAATCTGACATTGATTAGGTCAATGCAGAGAAAAATGAACAATTTAAAGAAAAAAGCTGCAAAGTCTCAACCATAGATTAAAAGAAATTCATTTAAAATGAATCGTGTGTTGTATGTTTTTCTTTTCCTTTGCTTGTTGATCTCTTTGAACCATAAAAGACAGAAGGCAGAGGTAGAATTTGTCCTCAGATACTTTCAAAACTCAAGGCTGTTGCAGAAATTTCCAAAACTTCTGAATGCACCATCTCATTTAATTGAGACATACATTGGTAAAAATGTTAGTTTTGTAATAATGAATTGCACATCAACATTTGTTCAGTAGTCACTAAGGTGGAAATGTTAAAATACGTATAAGTTAAATAAAAGTTGAAGTTTTAATATATTTTCCTGAACCCTAGTGGAAGATTTTAGCACTCTGCCACACTGAATCCATCTCAGAAAATTGTCCATCCAATTAATATATTCTAATCCTGCTAAAAAACCAAGCGTTGTAATTCTCCACAAATGCTGCCGGCTCAAGGACACACCAGAGTCCGCAGTTTCCCATCCAGCTTTGCTCACAGGAGCAGCCTATGACGACTGCATTGTGTATTTTCACTTTTTTATTCAGGATCTTAAAAGCAACCCATTTGGTATTTTTCTTCAAAGTTTTCCTTTCAATTCTTTTTCTTAAGGTTAACAATGTCTGCTCAGATTATTCTTGTACGGCCAGCAAGATAGCCTAGGCAAGCGCAAGGACTGGGCTTTGGTCGCTGTCATCACATGTTGTGCCTGTGCTGCTCCTGGGCACGCGGAGCTGGCCACCAAGACCAGGCGTAGTGGTGCGCGCCTGTAACTCCAGCACTGGGGAAGCTGAAAATAAGAGAATCACTATGAGTCTGAGCTGTATAGGGAGAACCTGTACCAAATACATTAAAAAAATTCTTATAGTAAATATGTATGAAAATGGCATGCTGTGAAATAAATGTATTTATGTAAAGTAATTATATTTTAACATAGAAGGGTCTTATTTATGAGGAGCATATGATAAAAGTCTAACGTGCTGGAGATATTACAGTTTACTATGCAGGTGTTTTAGTCTAATTTAGAAATGAGTGCTTTGTTTGTTAGGTCAGAGATGGTAACCTATTGTGAAAATGAAGACAGTCTGGTAGGATTTTATATTTTGTTCATGAGTGATTGATTTAGTCTTGTGTAAATGTGAAATTTCAGCACCTAAGGGAGACATAACAAAAGTTCCTTTTCTTATCTGGTATCAACAGTAGCACTTCGAAACCAATTCCAGCATCCGCTGCTCCACAAAGTGTGTTGAAAATTGTCTTCTGAAACCTAGTGGGACTAGAGCTCTTTCCTGAAAAAAAATATTTTTCTTAATAATGTGGAACTAGCAGGAAGACAGAGGAAAAACTGATATTTAATACATTTTCAACAAAGAAACATACACACATTACTGAATCCATGTGAAGTGACTCAGGCCCCATTTCTCTGTTACACGTTTAGAGTAACAACACAGGGAAGGACCGCAGCTGTACTACCCTTGGTGCTCACCCTTCCTTCTTCTAAAACTGAGATTGAACCATTCTAGAAGAATTGATTTTAACGTGTTTTTCAGCATCATAAAAACTTGATCAGAAATGTTCTCATACTACAATATTAGAAAATATGTATTTGACATGCAGTGTCTTAAATTTCAATTCATAATAATTACTGGACTTTATTCATTCACATACATTGGTCCTGTCTAGATAACTGTTAGTAAGGAGAGCACATATATTTTTATTTTTCTAAGTGAAATACAAAAAACAAACAAGATAGTGAATGTAAAATATAGTCTGTCATCTCTGAATATTGGAAAGCCTAAGATTCTTAGCTTATTATTTTATAGGAAGAAATGCTGAGCCAGGGGCATAGATAGTCCACTTCTGAAAATTTATTTATTTGATATATTTTTAAAATAAATTTTCTAGAAATGGCCCATCTTATGTTTATGTGTCTTTGTGACTTAGATTGACATTCTTGAGCCTTTCATTAACTTGATAAAATCCTGTCCTTTCTTTCAGTTTCTCAGGCCAAGGCTTGGACTCAGCCTGGAGGCCCACATTCTCCGCCAAGCCACATGGATTTTATCTGGCATCGGACAATATTTTAGTATCTAGCTTCTCAGCCACAGGGAAGCCAGCATTGCCTTCTATCTAACCTCCTAAAGGTCCTTCATGCTCAATTAGCAAGCTGCCAGTGGTCAGATATTCATTTAAACTAAATTCAGACCACCCTTTTTAAAACCAAGAAAATAGCACAGCAAAATTTAAAAAGTCTCTTACATTTCTGACACAGGTTCCTTCTGACTAGCAGACCTGTTTCTGGTTTTATTACTTACACTTTCCCACCTTACCTACTGTGTACTAGGAGCACTCAGAACTCCGGCTTTCCTCTGGAAAACTGAAAGTTCTCTGTTTAGTTGTCTTTGAACATATTTGTTTTGAATGTTTAAAACTACTTTAACTTAAACTGCTTTATTCTTGAATTCCTCTGTTACGCATCATATGTGATAAAAGTTTATTGGTATTTTCCCTTCTCATCATGAATGTATCAAAACACCAGAACTCATAATTTAATTAGTATGAAGCTTATTATTGTTCTTCTTTACCAGAAATTATGACAAATATTGAATTTTTAATGGCTGCTCTCATATTAGAACAGTACCCAGAACAGTGTAAGCCCGTACATGTATCCTGTATTGCATGAAGTGAACCAGATAATTTACATTTTTAAATTCAGAATTTAAAAAATATTTTTTGAGAGTCAAGGATGATCAGGTACTCTTCATCTTTTATATTTCAATGTTAGCAACTTCATATTTTTCTTCATTACTTAATAATCAAAATGAGGTACCTTCCTACATTAATGAAACCACTTGCTCAGACAAAGTATTATCTATTTATTATCTTTTGAACTTAGTGGAATTTCCGTCTTATAAATTGCTCTAGCATCCATAATATTGGTAAAAATCTCTGAAATTAAAGTTTTGTTGTTTTATTACTCTTGACAATATTATCAGCTTCCCTAGCTCATGAGTATTTGTTTGATCTTTGTATGAAAAATTAAAGCACAACAATATATTTTTATAGATTAGATCATCTCTATGACATTTTCATTTCGGTAGCTGAGGGTTACTTCAAGATGTGGAGAAGTTGAATTTTTTTCTCTCTCTTTGCTTTTATTTTTTCATCTTATGCATTTTAATTATGGATGTTTTGAGCTATTTTCTTTACCTGGCTGCTTATATCAGTAGTTGAAGTCGACATCTTACTACAGTGACAAGCTAGTTTTCTGGAAGGCAAGTTCTACTTCTTTCCATTTTCTAGGAGAAAAGCAAATCTTACAGCTGAACGTCTCAAATTACTATAAAATAAAGGGTTAGACTAAATTGGCAAGAGTTATGTCTTCTAGTTATTCATTGGAATAAAAATATTGCATATAATAGTACCAAAGACAATAATCTGTAACTCATTTTATACAATATTTTCAATCATGGGAGGAAAACTCTTTCTTGAATGGTCTGGGGGAACCCACAGATTCGTCTTAAAATGAACCATGACATCAGTCGAAGCATTAGCGATCAGATTACCTCACTCAAGGTCCTAACTTAAACGATTTCCTGGTTTTGGTCAGAATTGTACTTTGCTATTGTTTATAATGAAAGATTTTTCTGAGAAAAAGTGGCTTGGCAGTAGTTGCTTCACCGGGCACACTGCTGAGAACCTGCCCTGAGAAACCCTCGGGGTAAGCAGACACATGCGATGAGCTTTCTGTGGTCCTGGTAATTCTCTTGGGAAAGCAGAGGGTGGCTTTATTACCCACACTGTGCCTTACTACGAGGATTTGATTACTCTGGATTCACAGACTGTAAAAAAAATTAAAGCCAAGCCACCATTGTTTGGTATAAAATATGAAGCAATCTGTTCTTGGGAAGTTGAAGCTTCATAGTTCCTGAATTCAAAAACAACTCTTCTCACGTAGCAGTGGGATCTTTGGGAGTGAGTCAGACTCTTTCTATGTATCTTTCTGAATATTAAGTAGGACCCTAATCTCAAGGGTGCTTTATGTGGCAATTCAGAAAACTGTATAGAGATACTCATAAAAAATAGAAGAGGGAGCCATAGGATCCTCTCATGGACTGCACACTAGCACCTCTAAGGCAATAACCTATCACCACTCTATTTCGTCTACCCTGTATTCTGTATTTACTTTTAAAACTTTTTCATGTAATACATGTTATGATTTTAGAAATGTAGTTGTTCATTCCTTTCATTGTTGTAGTTGTTCATTTCTAATGAATGAATGCATTAATTTATTTCTGGTAAGAGAGAAAATAGATAAATGGACCTATACCTATCCATCACAATACAAAGTACATTTATGTAATCCAAAATGATTAAATATTTAAATGCATATTAAATTATTAAAAGTATGCTAAGACTTAAGTGAACTTAAGATTTCACAATCTCAGGAAAGAAAAAATATATCTAATATAAATGATAAATTAGTTTACTTATAGTACTTTATTTGAAAGGCATTCCGATTAACTTGTTTATTTGGAGATAATTTAGTAAGACCAAAATATACTATGAAAATTTAGAGGAAGAAGTGTGATTTTTGTTAACATTGTAATTAGTCACACAAGTGTGACTATAAATGTAGAGCACATGATTATCTGTGAATTTCAGGTAAAAAATTATAAAATACCATTCTGTTTTTAATAGATGCCATCCTTGTTTTTCTACAGTTATGCACATAAGTACGTTCTGTTTTCCAAAATACTTAGTGTTTTAGTTTTATTTCCCAAATTAACCTTTTATGTGACTTTTTCTATTAAATAAGCTTACATACACACATAGAAATTCAAGTTCACTCTAAATAGCTTCTGCATTAGTATTGTACAATATCAAATCATAACCTTATGATTGGTATGCTGACTTAATCCTCCATGTCAAGCATATTTTGCTGAAAAAAATAGCAATACTTTGTATAAGTGTACATTATTAGTGGAGTTATAACAAAAATATCTAGTAAAAATATTTTTATTTATTTCTTTGATTTTGTAAGTCAATCATATCAAAAGAATGGTGTAATTTAAAATTTATCAAAAGAATATACTACTGATTTTTTTTAAAAATTAAGAAATATGGAATTCAAAAGTAACACAAAAATAAAGTTAGGTTAAAGATAGTAGAATATTGTTGCTTTTTTATTTTTAACTTTATTTTAAAGATTAAAAAAGCAAAAAATGCAGAATTTCAAGGAATAAGATGCTAGGAATTTAACAATGCTTGTGATACTGCATAATGTTTTCTCAAAGTAGTTTTTCAGATTATCAGATATGAACGTGTAAAATGGGTCAAAAATATTCAAGCATTTACTGTTCAACAAACAAATAGAAATTTGTAGTATAATTATCTTTGCTATCCTGTATGTATATATATATTTTTTTCTTTGTTTCCTTTCTCTTTTCCCTCACCCCAGTTTTCTTTCCTTTTGAGAAGTCTTTTTTCCTCCTTTCACAATATTTATTGCTCCTCTTTTTATTATTTCAGGATCTTACACTAGGGAGACAATAGGCTGTTTACATATGTGGGTCTAATTTAAATACAATAATATTATCTAAATTTTGGGATGGTCAATAATCTACTTTGTATCATGGAAATATTGTTCTCATACATCAGAGAACATTATCCATCACATCTGGCTGGAGGATGTGTATTCACTAGCATGTATATAATAGCTCCTGTAAAAGCAAATCAACTCAAACCTACCTCTATATTAACAAGTAAACAGCTTGTGTTCAAAGTGCACAGATGTTGGGTGAAATGCATTATTGATTTTTTGTCATGAGGTAACAGGGTGTTTTTATTCCCCTGTGCATAATTGTTATTATAATGGAAACACATCAAGCAAAAAACCCTTATCAACTATTTATTGGACACTGATTGTAAAGTTGCTGAATTATTTTAAAAGATTATTTTTGTAGAAATAAGAATTAGTAAATGTACATTAAAATTATTATTATTTTATGTGTTTTGTACAGTGCCTCACTGTGCAGCTCAAAATGGTACTGATCCTCCTGTTTTGAGCTTCCCAGGGCTGGAGTCACAAGAGTGTGCCACCACACCCAGTCTCGTGGGTTCAATGCACACAGGGGCATGTCGGCGAGGCAGGTGGTGCCAGGGATCAAACACCGATCCCTGTGCTTACCTAAGCAGGCGTTTAGTCAGCTGAGCTATCTCTCTGGCCTACAATTATTTTTAGTACTGCTGTGCTAAATTTATCTCTACTCAAACTCACATATGTAAATTTAAACATATTCAATATATGACCACAAAACACTTGACATTAATTATATCTTGAAATTTCTGTAAATTGCTCAGTTAATTTTAATTAGTAATGATCATTCATTAAATTACTTATTGTGAGTTTTTTCATTGCATTTTCATTTGAAGCAAACACGTAGGAAAGTCACAAAGCTGAGTGTGTACGTGAATAAATGTCAGTATGGTCCAGAATACCATAAGCCAAACAAAATGCACCAAGACACTTGCATTCTACTTTTGAAAAACATTGTGTCTTTGAATTTTGCATACTAGTATATTGAAGCATGCTTTATAATATGCTATTTGTATAATAGAAAACTCAATGAAATTAAAGGCTTCTATGTATTAATTAACACAACTTTCGTTACACCAAATAGCAGCATTATATTTTACTAAGATTAAGCAAAGAATTTTTCACTAGGCTAAATCTCCAGGGCTTCCTTATTTTCAGACAGGATTTTTCCTAAATCATTAAGTTGCCCAGACAGTATTCAAATTTGTAATCCTCCTTCCTCAGCCCAACAGATCCTGTGTATAGTCTACTTTTATTTGTATATTCTGATGTATCAAATTCTTCTGTAACAATGGATGAAAAACTTACTTCTTTAATGTTTTTATTTTCTACTTATCCCTTCTTGGAGAGGATAACATATGAACTATTTTTATGACCTTATAAACTACAAATGCTTCACCTGAAGCTAAATTATCATAGGTTTTGGATGTACCACTTGTTTTCTCTGTTGATACTCCTTTCATCATTTGCCATCATTATTCTGTTTTCTTTTTCATTCATTCATTTCCTTTTCTTCTGTATGAACTCATAAGTGTTTTCCCTTGGACCCTGTTCTCTTAGAGTCCTTTGACCTCTATGCATCTGTTTGTTGTCTTCCTGCTACTGCCAAGAGTCCAATACAATTGTTACATCTGTAATAGATTGAATGGTGCTTGTTAAAAAATGTTTAGAGTCTCACTCATTAGATCTAAAAATACAAACTTCTGGGAAGCAAAGTTCTGACAGAAGCAATCCAGATGGACCCAGAATATAGCTCAGCAGCACAGTGCCTGCCTGGCAAGTGCCAGGTCTTCAGTTAGACTCCCAGTACTGAAAAGGAGGGGGAGGAGTTCAAAGAGGAGAAAAGTAATCCTACTCTGACATCATCAGAGTAGGATTATAAAAAGAGAAGAGACACACAGATAGATTTATAAAGAGAGAAGATAAAATATGATTTGGAAATAGAGAATGAATTCAGGTTTCTATAACACAAAGAACCAAAAGAACTGTCAGTGAAACCAGAAGCTAAGAGAGACGAACATAACAGGACATTGACCTCGTTGTGATCAATTGCTATGTCAGCCTTCCAAACTAATAGAGCTGCCACTGTCTTCTCTCTCAATATTTACAACCAGAATGTTTGAGCCTTTTTAAAACTACTGAGAAGTCAATGTAAAAATTTCACCATAATTTTAGTAAGGCAAGCTGAGTTCTCAGTGGTCATTCTCTGCAACCCCACCAGAGGCCTTTGTATCCTTCAGTACTTTAGCAACTTTCTCCCCTTAAATCCAATTACATTTTGCCAAATTCCTCAGTATTTCTCATACTGGAAATTAAACTACCAATATCAGAAACTGAGCAACGAATGGTCTTTCAGTTTGCCCGCATTCATTTTTACCTTCAGTTCTCGGAGCTAACTGAAATAAAAAATAGGGAAAGAATGCTCTCATTTAAATGCCCCAGTGTCAACCTGCAAAGTTGTATCACTGCAAAGGCTTTCACGCTGGTCTCAGGGAGCTGCAGCAGGAAGATCATTTGAGGTCTTGAGGGCATCACGGAGCCAGAGTTTGCAGGGTGTGGTCCGAGGGCGGGAGAGGCACATCTGTAAAGTAAAAACAGCCCTATCCCTGAGCTAAATCAGGGTAAGCCAAGGAGATATTCTAAAGGCAAAACAAAATTTTTCAAGCATAAAATAAATAAAGTAAGGAGTTGGGGATCAATGGAGCCTGGAAAACTGCTTATAGACTCTTATTATTTTGGGGTACTAATATCAAGAAAAATCAAAGCTTGATGCAGTGGTTTAATTTCCCTTATTTCATTTTTCTGAAACTGAATTTTTCCCCTAAAGTTAGTTCATTATACATTAAATAAATTTATTTACATATATATGATCTTTTACAAACTGTTGTCTTAAAATAAATAAATACAAAACAACAAATCCTGTGTTTGATGCTGACTGTGCTCTTTCCAGATTCTGTCTTTTTCTATGGCCAAATGACTTGTTTTCATTTTTTTTTACCAGCCTTTTGAAATACTTGTTCTGCTTCCAGGGTTCTGTCAAAGTGATTTTCTTTTAATGCTGGAATGGTTTTTATATTGTCAAATTCAATTCAGTTTTTAGTTCTTATCCTTCCTAAGCTGTACATAATCCTACTCTTAGCTTCCTACTGACACCCTTGAGATCATCCCTTATTCACTCACTTTAACAGTCTCTCTTTTTCCTTTGTTTTGTTTCGCTTTGCACTCTGAATCTATCAGACTTCTCTACTGGCCGTGAATCTGAGTTTTCTTGCATTCCTCCTCTTCTATGGAATCCTCTGTCACCTACTTACTGACAGTTTTCTCATATTTCTTATTCATTTGATCTTAGCCAAAAGACCAAGAAAAGGTTCATATTTCTTACTCAGAATTTTCCTTTCAAATAACAAAATCATTCATTCATTATTTCTCAAGAAATTTCAGATGTAGAATGCTCCACTCTAAATGTGTTTCTGCACAAGGAAACAGTTACTCTTGCTATGTGCATTTATTTACAGCATGAGTAATATCTCCTGAATTCGTATTTCCATTCTGTCCTTCTCATCACACTTCTGCTAAGGGCCAAGTTTGCTTTTCTCACATAAACATATGTCAATGTCTTTATATCTTTATAACTGAATCTGTTTTACCTAGTGTTTTCTCTGTGCTGCTCCCAAACGGATTGAAGCTTATTTTGCTACTATATGGAGAAGGATTCAAGGATTCTCATAGCAACACTAAGTAGAATCCAATTTAAAGAAATGGTGCAGCAGTCAGCACTTTTCTGAATGAAGCACATACACAAAGTTCATGCACAGTGAGGCTTTCATCTGTCTGGTTTTAGTTCTCTGCAGTATTAGCTGCTACTGTTGCCCAAAGGAGCCAAGGCTTTCTGTGCCGCCATGGCATTGAATAAATTACCTTTGCTTGTACTGTCTTTCCAGTTGAGCAGTACTCACTAGACTATCTCCAAGACTCTGAAAACTTGTCCAAATTCTCTTCAGAAGTTACTACCTGGGGAATTCTTTTAATCTCCCTAAATTTTCTGTGGGATTGTGATTTGAGTACTTATATGATCATAGTAAATTCTTTGAGTATACAAAGGCAAAGTTTGTATTTCATTCATTCTTGTGCTATTGGCAATCAGCCTAGGGGTTGAAATCTCAAGTAACTATTTTCATATGGATTGAACAGATTGATCTCTGGTTTTCCCTCTGGTCTTCACACAGATATCCAGCTACAGAGTCACATAAGCACTAATGACACACTTTTCTCCTATTACACAGCAAGCATTTCTTCTACATCAGAATATATATATTGAATAGATTTTCAAATTCTAATGCAACATCATGTAACTCAGTTGTGCCCCAAGTTTTCTGATGAAGGAAATTCTGGGACCACAGAGGAATGTGATCAGTAATATAGTGTGTGCCTAAAGAGAGTCACATGGAGAGAAAACATTCTCTCAGCCTTTCAGAGAGAGAAAATTGGTCAAGCAGTGGCCATGACGCATCCACATGGCTGACACTGACAAAGGATCTACAGAGTGCGGTAGAGGGTTTCGGGATAAGTCCTAAGGGGACTTGACTGACTGTGTCAAATACAAAAAATACATTTTTTTATTACATAGTTCTTGTTTTATCTTGGTCTTAACCATCCAGCAAAAAAGTGTAGAAACAAGGTATGAAAAGTGAAGCCATGTTAATATGCTAAGCTGTGGAAGGCTCAAGTCAGCAGATTCAGACAATGCCAGTCCTGTGGATAATCCACTATTGTTGTGGAGTACTTGACTATATTGGAATATTTTGCTGAATTCATGCACCTACAATATTTGGATGGCAATGGAGTACCCATCTCTAACAAAACTGAACAAAGAAGGGTGATACAAATGAAGGACAATTTTGTATCTGTATATACAAAATAGTTAGGATAGATATATAGCTACTTTCTCAATTCAATAAGATCTGTACTAATAGTATTTGGACAGGATAACATGTCTGCATCTTGTGCTTTCAATGACTAATACAAGGACAACAATATACAATGTATTAATTTTGTAACTCTCCTACCAACCTGTTTTGGAGCTGTCACATTGCAATTTTTTCTCAATAAAATTAATTTTTAAAAAAGAAAGTCCTGACATCTTGTTCAGTCAGATACCTTGGATAGATCTTTAGAAATTCTGATTTGGTAGTAGGGAAGTGGCCCATTTGTTTGTAACAGGGTAACAAGTGCTTCTGCTTGTGTTGGTAACAAAATAATTTGGAGAGCAAAGCAAGTTGAGTACACCAAAGAGCAAAAGAACACTTAGAGGAGAGTACAGCAGAACATTTGAATTATGTTGTGCAGTGTTACTGTTACTTCTATTTTATTTCAAATTCTAGAAATATATATATATATATATATATATATATATATTCCAATAATCTTATAGTTAGAATAATGATAGTAGTCACCTGAATAGGGGAGAAAGATTTAAAAACAGAAACAATTCACAGATACCCATTTATTCAGGCTTCCCTCACAGACCACACAATTGTACTGTTTTCTTCTTGTCATTTCTGTTACTTCTAGGTCTCTATTAAGTCTACAAGTTAATCTGCATCTGATCCATAGCATCTTCCTTGGCGGTACCACTACTCCTGCTGCTGCTGAAGCTTTATGCATTTCAAAATCTTTCTGTAAATATGTTATCAGATATCACTTCAAAAGGGCCAACAGAAAATGCTGAAACATCAGTCTAGGATTTGGAGGATTTATTTATGTTGAGCAGCACTAATTGGAATTATTCCCAAACTGTCAGGCTTGCAAGGCTCAGGGAGGGAGATTTGTATGGATTTGCAAGTAAGATGCAGAGTACTTGGTTGTATCTGATTGGTTTGTACAGTGTGCATTACAGTGACCAGCCACACATCCTGGAGATAAGCCCTGTTGATGAAACAGAAGTAACAGAAGTGTAACAGGAGCTGAAGTAAACTGCTGATTACGTAAGCAACTAAGAGAAACTGAAGTATACTGGCTTGGGGAGGTATTTTCTGCTACAATTTGGTTGTACTAAAGCTAAGCATTTAAAATTGATAAATATTTTATGTTCACTTCACAGATGTAAAAACTGAGATTCACAAGCAGAATGACTTGGGTTGGGGTCCTGTGTTAGCAACCGTCAAAGTCAGTGCCACCACGTAGCTCAGTAGGGGCTCAGAATAGATCTCATCTGACCACATACCCACAAATCTTTATGGCCATAAATGGGGCCATGAACCACTGCTTGTGGCCACTTAAGGGAAATGTTTGTAATTGTCAAGAATTGAGCTTTCTATTTAATCTTCTCATTCAGGTTTTAGCTTAATGACTTGCTAAAATGATTGCAGTTATGGTTTCACACTTCTTAATCATATAATAATCATCATCTCAGAATTATCACTGTAAATTGGAAATAAAGTTTATCTTAAATGTTAAATGGGTTACTATATATTAAATAGTAACTGAATGACTCCAGTGTTAATATTATATTTAATTTGTGAACATAATTATAGTATTAAAGAAAAGTAGCCAGCAATAGACACATAAAATGAAATTATCTGATGCCACTTATTTAAAAAAATAGTTTTTTTAGTACTAAGGATTGAACCCAGGTCTTTGTGCATGTTAGGTAATCTCTTTACTACAGGGCTACACCCCAGCCCCTGATGCCACTGACTAGGAAGAAAACTGAGAGCCTGGCATAATAAAAATATGAAAAACTAATCGAAGTAATCTGCACTGCATGATTAAAATATCACCACAGTGAAAGGAATATAGTTAGGAAATAATAATTAATCACTATAAAATTAAGTTTTAGAAAAGTAAAATGAAGATTAAGAAATGCAAGGATGCTCTTAAACTGTGTTTAATTTGTAGCTATGTAAAATATGCAATTTCACAAATCTCCACTCTGCTTAAAAAAATATTCACACTACAGTAGTCCCTCATTATTGTGCGATTTGACTTTTGCAGACTCCCTGTTTTGTGGGTTTTCAAAAAATATTGATCTAGAGCAGTGCCCAGAGTGGCTGAGACAGATGGCTCAATGTCAGAGTGGTGGCCATGGTCCTGGAGGCGGTAAGAAGCATGACAAGGACAGGAAAAAGAAATGTGAGCCTCCTGTACCAACTGCAGTGGGGAAGAAGAAGAAGAAACTAAAGGGACCAGATGCTGCCCGCAAATGTCCACTGGCGACTCCTCACACTCAGTGCCATTTAAAGCCACCAAGTTAGAAAGAATTAAAACTATCTTCTCATGGAGGAAGAATTTATTAGAAATCAGGAACAAATGAAACCATTAGAAGAAAAGCAAGAGGGGGAAAGGTCAAAGGTAGGTGACCTGAGGGGGACCCCAGTGTCAGTAGGAACCTTGGAAGAGGTCATTGATGACAATCATGCCATTGTGTCTACAACTGTGGGCTCAGAACACCATGTCAGCTTCCTCTCTTTAGTGGACAAGTATCTGCTGGAACCGGGCTGCTAGTCCTACTCAACCACAAGGTGCATGCTGTGATCGGGGTGCTGATGGATGACACAGAGCCTCTAGGCACAGTGATGAAGGAGGAAAAGGCCCCCCAGGAAACCTGTGCTGACCTGGGCGGGGTGGACAATGAAATCCAGGAAATTAAGGAATGTGTGGAGCTTCCTCTCCCCCATCCTGAATGCCACGAAGAGATGAGTACAAAGCCCCCTAAAGGGGTCATTCTCTGTGGTCCACCTGGCACAGCACAGGTACAACCTTTTTAGCCAAAGCAGTAGCAAACCACCAACCTTCAGCCACTTTCTTGAGAGCGGTTGGCTCTGAACTTATTCAGAAGTAACTGGGTAATAGGCACCAATTTGTATGGGAATTATTTTTGAGTTGCTGAAGAATATGCATCATCCATTGTGTTTATTGATGAAAATGATGTCACTGGGACGAAAAGATATGATTCACACTCTGGAGGTGAGATAGAAATTCATCAAACAATGTTGGAACTGTTGAACCAGTTGGATGTATTCGATTCACAAGGAGACCTGAAAGTTATCATGGCCATGAACCAAATAGAAATTTCAAACCCAGCACTGATCAGACCAGGCCTCCTAGACAGGAAGATCGAGCTGCCCTTGCCTGATGCAAAGACCAAGAAGCACATCTTTCAGATTCACACCAGCAGGGTGACGCTTGCTGATGATGTCACCCTCGACGGCCTGACCAGGGCAAAGGAGGATCTCTCTAGTGCTGGTATCAAGGTGATCTGTACAGAAGCTGGTCCGATGGTGTTGAGAGAAAATAGAATGAAAATAACAAATTAAGACGCCAAGAAATCTAAAGAAAATGCTCTTTATAAGAAACAGGAAGGTCCTCCCCAAGGGGCTGTATCTCTAATGAAGCACAGCTGCCTTCAGGCAAGTGTTTGGGACTGTGCTCAGCCCCCGGGAAGGTTGAGATTTGGGAAGGTGCCCTGAGGGAGACAGTTGGTTTTTATCTGTAACATGGTGTGTCTTTTCCAGTAGGACATAGAGGATGCCTACTGGACGGCCTTTGTCTGTGGTCATCTGCTGCTTGCTCTCCACTTCCCAGCAAAATGTGCTCTTTCACAAACAAACAAACAAACAAACAAACAAACAAACAAAATATTTATCTAAATGATTATATTTTGTATTTTTTGCTATTATCGTGGGATTTTGCATCATTGTACAGTACGTATGTTGTTAAAATTACATAAGTTTATGAGTTTACAAGCTGGTCAAGAACATTAGAAGCATTTTTACAAGTGTGAAAAAGATTTATAAAACTGTGGGCAGGGTTATAAAGTATATATCTATGTATCATTGCTACTTCACTGATTTTCACTTATTGTGGGGGCGTCTAGAACATAACCTCCAGGATAAGTGAGGGAACACCGCATTTGGTCTTTAACTACAAACTAATATGCCCTCTGTATATCTGTGTGATAGTATACATGCTTTTGGTAGTGTATCTTTGTTATGACTCTAAATGCAACTCATTTGACAAGAAGTTATTTTCCAAAGGAAATATGAAACTCCAGAAGCCCAAAAGTAAAAGGAAGCGTTTCCATTTAATATGGGCGATACCACTGACTATCGGTCCAAGAGGCCATGCAAAGGGTTAATGGGTACGTGAGGTAAGGGCATGATCCCAGCACAGTGGGGTTTTCATCTCACCTAACAGCAGCAGCCCAAGTCTACAAGGTGGCAAACACGAAGCAGCCATGAAGATGTGAGTGGGAGGCCACCCACATGCCGCCCTGGAGTGAGGGCTTACTAGTACAATCGTGATAGAAGAGAGCACAGATACTCCTCCAAAACTAAAAATAACGTTATCACAAGATATAGCAATCCCATACCTTGGTAGGTATAACGCCCCCTCAA
Organism: Octodon degus; assembly: GCF_000260255.1. Classification (NCBI taxonomy): domain Eukaryota; kingdom Metazoa; phylum Chordata; class Mammalia; order Rodentia; family Octodontidae; genus Octodon; species Octodon degus. The sequence continues at coordinate 2,432,425 of NW_004524719.1, read as the reverse complement.
AAGGAAGTTGGTGTGCTGCAGAGACTTCTGCACTATCTTGCTTACTGCAGTGTTGCCTCGATGGCTAAGAAGTGGACAGCTGGAGAGCGGCTAAAGCCGTGTGCAGATCCACGCAACAGGGTTCTACGCAGGCACAGCAAAGGCCTAAATCCTACACTTTGCTTGATGATGAACTGCAGATCGTTATGTTAAATGAAATAAACCGGACACAGGAAGACAACTACTTTATGACAGCCACCTGGAACTCATTTTTCTTTTCTGGAAGATAAACTATCATTTTATCGCTGCTCATAGAATAGGTAAATAGACATGACAGTAGAGCAAGAAATTCCAAACAATTCTAATCTTTTCACTGGTTAAATGTGCTGGCTTGACATTGGCAGCAGAACTGATATATTACTGTTGTGATTCTAACCTCAATGTACGCCTCGGATGCAAAGGGAAACATTTTGCATGTAATTTTATTTATTTATTTATTTATTTATTTATTTATTTATTGGGTACAGGGTCTCACTATGTAGCTCGGACTCATAGAGATCCTTCTATTTCAGCCTCCCCAGTGCTGGGATTATAGGCGTGTGCACCACCATGCCTGGTTTCGTGGCCAGAACACCCACCCTCCCAGTATTCCGAGGCCAGCTAGACATGTGGTACTGGATATCAAACCCAGGTCCTTGTGCTTGCCAGGCAGGCACTTAGACCACGGAGCTATTTCCCCAGCTAAATGTAACCAAGTTTCTTAGGAAGCTGGAAGAAGCCAGTGTGACCTAAGCCTGTAACCAGTGTGATGATCATTATTCGAAAGGAGATCATAGCTGTAGTTAGAGGACAATCAGTAGTTGCTCTCCCTGCTGAGCTTTATAGATCCTTGCCTTAGTCTCCATGTAGTATTTTCCAGCTGTCCAGGCCTCATCTTCCAGCAGCATATTTATGTAAGATTGTCAGCAGTAAGCGTGGGACCCGCACATTCCAGTCACCCCTCAGGAGTTGCTTAATTGACTAAAGGTGACAACTATTATTCTGAGGCACAGTTACCAAATTTAGGTTAGTAATAAGAAGTATGGCCCTACTGTACAGTAGGATGACCATTGACTACTACGTATCTCAAAAAGCTTCATAAAAGTTTTTGAATATGTTCTCAGTCAATAAGCAATATTTAATTATTTTATTTATTTATTTATTGTATTTTAGGGAAGGGTCTACAGGGTGTTCAGGGTCTCACTACTAGATCGGACTTGTAGTGATCCGCCTGTTTACAGACCCCCAAGAGCTGGGATTACAGGCGTGCTACACCATGCCCAGTCTCAATTGCTGTCTCAGCATGCCCTGGGGTGGGGCCAGCACAGCAGGTCTGGGCATTAAACCCTTGTCCCCTGTGCCTGCTTGCAGGCACTTTATTCTGCTGAGCTATTTGGCTGGCCCTATTTGTTTATTTTTGAGAGATGGCCTTACTATGTAGTTTAGCCTGGCTTAAATTCACCACGTATCTCTGGCCAACTCAAACTCACAGTGATCTTCCTGCCTCATCCTCCTGAATGCTCAGATTATAAGTGTGTACCCATCATGCCTGGTTTATAAGTACATTTGAAAGTAAAAATTTAAACTCAATTGTTTGTACATTAAAAGATATATTAAGGTGGATTCATGCTTTCCTTTCTTTTTTTATTTTATTTTTATTTTTTTATTTTTATTTATTTGAGAGAGAGAGAGAGAGAGAGAGAGAGAGAGAGAGAGAGAGGGGTGTGTGTGTGTGTGGCCAGCTCAGCCCACCAGGGGGCGGGGCTGGCTGGCATGTGGTGCTGGGGGATTGAACCGCGGTCCCTGATGCTTTGCCAAGCTTGTTCTAAGTAGGTGCCTTAGACCACTGAGCCATCTCTCCAGCCCCATGCTTTCCTTTTTTATCACTATCTTATTTCAATCTGGCATGCTTGATAACCTAGTGTTCATAATTTACTCATTTTCATCTCTTGACAGAGTATTATTATCTTTGACCTAATCTGAGAATAAATAATGGTCTGAAATTTTTAAAAATGGCCACATATCTTCTTTTGGCATTACTAGCATATTTTTATTCTAAAATGAAAACAGCAGTGCTTGTGTGCTGTGAAGGAATTTGATTACAATTCCACCTACCTCACCTTGTTCTTAACATAGCCGTTCCCAGGCACAGGCCCACTCAGACTCTCCTAAGTGATTTCTATTACAGCTAGAATTTCCAGTTGTCTGAGAAGGTGTAATGCAGTGAGATTCTTCCTGCGAATCGGCAACAGTTCATTTTTTTTTTTTTTTGTATTGCAAAGTGCATTCACACAGAAAAGGAATTTATGCGTTCGTTTTCTATGTATGTTTCATGGCATCTTATCCAAAGTGACAGAAAAAAAAAAATGATCCTAGAATATCTGCCGCGTGTTTTGCTGAATGCTAACAGCAGGTTCAGATTCGGTTCATTTCTGACCTTGTAAAATGCTTTCTTGCTTATGCGATGCTTTATACATCAAATACACAAACTGCAACGAACTTCTGCTGCAGGCAAAAGGATAAATTTGAGAAAACAAATGTCACTGAGGTCAGCATTGCCAACGCCATCTTTCTTTTATTATTCCACGGTACAAGAAATGCATGACTTATTTGGTTATACTGTAAGTGCACCAGTAGGAAGTCCTGATGATGCTTTGTTTTGTGTGAATGGTTCTTTGTGTGTACACCAAAAAATATTTAGTCCAGGCCTAAAAACAGCTGATTTTCCGAACAGATTTACAGACTATCTTTTCTGTTATACTTACCAGTAACATAAGTCAGCATTTGTATTTATACATAATGTGTGATTTGATGGCATATTGTATAAATGAAAATAGAGTTATTAAAACACACTAAACCTCAGCATAATTCTCAGTTTGTGAGAATTTAATACTTCTGTAATCTTTGGAATATTTGTTGTATGTAATTTGAGAAAACTATTTAAGATGATAACAGATGCAGAAAAGTTTTAGTTTATCTCTAAAGCATACCAAAAGTAATAAAATGTTAGAATTAGAAGCATACGAAAGAATAACCAATGTGCATTCCAATGAAAATCGATTATTTTGAACAGTAAGTTTTATTTATCTAATATTATAAATTATATTAATTCAGAGACTGTGATTAGTTTTCACTTGCAGATTATAAATTCATTAATTCTGGATTGATTCTGATCTGAAGAAAAGGATGTTATGTGAATCTTTTATTTTTAAATTCTATACTGTTTTATAACAGAATAAGTAAAATTTTACACAAATAAAAAATTGTACCCCCAGGAAAAGGAAATATCTCAGTGACATAAGTGCTTGCTTCCCAAGTATGAGGGCCTGAGTTTGATCCCTCTTCCTCAAAGAAGAAAAGTACCATCAATAAATAAATGATTTTCATAAAAGAAAATTGGTAAAATAATTATATTGTTAACAAAGCATTATGATGAGATTTTGCCATTTAATTTAGAAAGGAACATATCCTACATAAATGGAGAAAAAATCTGAAAGCATTCTTAGATTTTAGTGACTATGAATATGAAAAACGCAGACTGAAGCTTTCGATACCCTTACGGTGTAAGTGATTGAGTTCTATTTCCCCCAGTCACTGTTCTTACAACAAGGCTTCTAGAACCTATTTTCGGGGAGAGAACCACATTCCCGCTTTAGGAGGAGCAGGATCCCAAACATGACTCTAGAGACAGAAGCAGAAGTGGAGGAACACTGCACGGCTGGGCTGCTGAGCCGCGTCTCTGTAGGAGCCCTGGGCGAGCTCCGAGGCGCAGACGAGAGTGAAGCAGACCCTCGCGACTCCCTTAGCACAAGGCCCAGTAACAGAAGGCTAATGCTCACTGCGGCCTGGAGTACTTTTTGCAACTTGGAATCCGTAGGACAGTATGTGTATACGTCACTGTAGCATAAAAGACTGCCAAATAATAAAGTCTATATAATTGTGTATCAATTTTCCAGCTAAAATCTCACATAAGTTTTGAAATTTAAATATACACTATGGTAATTTGAAGTATTGCTATCTTTGTGCTTTTGATTCAAATAAATACCAACATTTTCTATTGATAACAGTTATGGAAATGGTTTTTAGAATTCAGCTATTATAAATAACAATTAAATGATAAGTGTGTTTTATTAAGGAACATTACTCTGTGTATTTAAAACTGCATATTTAAATGTTTAACTTGCAAATCTCCATTGATGTTAAGATTTTCAGAGGTGGGGAGATAGCTCAGTCATCTAAGCACCTGCCGGGCCAAATGCAAGAACGTGAGTTCAATCCCTGGAAGCTCATGTCATGCCACCTCCAAAACTGGGTGTGATGGCCCACACCTGTAATCCCAGCACTAGGGCAGCTGACGTAGGGGATCACTATGAGTCTGAACTGCATCGCAAGACTGTAGCGACCAATTAATTACTTTAAAATTTAAAAAAGTATATTTTCATTTATAATTTTATTAAGATTTTCAGTTGTGTTTTCACACATATAATCAAAACTCACCGAAATCCCATTTTAAACATTCGGCTTCTGGCCGGGCATGGTGGTGCACATCTATAACCCCAGCACACGGGAGGCTGAGGCAGGAGGGTTGTTACAAGTGTGAGACCAGCCTGAGCTACAAAATGGGCTCAAGTTCATCGTGAAATGTATAGTGAGGCCCCGTCTCAAAAAGACAAGAAAAAAATCCTCTCTAAAATATGTTGGCAAGGCGGGGTGGGGAGATGGCTCAGTGGAATTAGCGCTACCCTGGCAAGCGCAGGGTCTGAGTTCAATCCCCCAGTTCCACCCCCCCAAAAAAAAAGAAAGAAAAAAATATGTTGGCAAATCACTTCAGTAATATAGTTCAGTAATAATAATAATAATAATAATAATAATAATGAGAATGATTACTATTTATTCTAAAGCATAAACTTTAAAAAATACCTGCACACTCATTTTTTTCAAAAAAAAATACATTTTGACATCATAATACTGATTTTATTACAGAAAGCAGGAACAAATATGTACAACACATTCTAATTTAAAAACTATGATATATACAGAAAAGTATACCAGCAAACGAAACCTTCAATATAGTGCACTACCTACCATTACATCTGATGTGTAGCAATACAATTTGTACAATGATAATTACAGTATTGTTCTACTTAATGAATACTTCAAAAGCTACATAATGTTTCTAAATGCTCATTGCTTCTCTATTTATTACCTCATGTGTTCTATGAATTCTGGTCTCAGAAAGGGGGAACTGTTTTGCGTATTCATCCCTCACATATACATATTTATTAATTTGTGAATTAATATGTATAAATACATATGGTATGCATGCAATATTCATATAATATATGCTTTCTATATAGTATCTATACTATATGCAGAAAACAGAAATCACAAAGATTATAAAGTAATTTCAAATTTATATGCTGATTTTTTTTCTTTCTGGTATTGGGGATCGGACTTTACGCTTACTGGGGGGGCGCTTTCTACTGAGCTATCTCCTGGCCCTGTATGCTGGTAAATTCTGCTGTAGTTTAGAACTGTAACTGACCTTCAGCACTCTGAAGTGTGGGGGCTGCTCGGCGGATCCATCCACTGATGGGCTCAGAAGAGATGGCTCAGTGGAATGAGCGCTTCCCTGGCAAGCGCAAAGGCCTGAGTTCAATTCCCGGTTCTGAAAAAAAAAAAAAGAAGCCGGCTGTGGCGGCTGCAGGCTGGTCCCTGCCCTGCGTCCCCCTGCCCTCGCGAGCACCTTCGCCTTCACTGCGTGTCGTGGCTGCCGCTTTTTGCCAAAATAGACTGAAACAGCTGTCAAAATAAAACGCTTCCCCTTTGACGCCATGGTGTCGAGGGCTGTTTCCAGTGATGAGAACGCGACTGAGTTGTAATGTTACAAGTAACAGGATGAGCTTGACTGGACCACAGTGTGAGACCTTTTGAGAGGCCAGTTTTGGAGGATGAAAATACCCGTGAAGAAAACGTCAGTTCTCACTAGCAATAAATGCACCCATTTAATTGAATACCTGGAAAACAAAATATCAGTTGGCTTTAATCTTCTGGAGATATGTTTCGCTTAGAGAAAGCACAGTTACAAGTTTATAGATTATCTATCTATCTACTGAACTTAATTTTGTACACTGTACAATAGCTTTCAGCAGAAATCCAAATGAACGCAAAGTGCCTTCTATTCACAAAGGAAGGGCTATAATAACTGCTATAAGAAATGCATAAATATTTTGTCTGGAAAGAAGAATTGTAATTATGTGTTGGTCCTTAAAGGCAAAGGACAAACAATAGTCATGTTACTTTTGTTTTTCCAGCTACCAGGGATTGAACATGGGACCTTGCACTTGCCAGGCAGGCACTTAAGCCACTGAGCTATCTCCCAGGCCCTAGTCACGTTACTTTTTACATATGAGTTTTTAAGAAAACAAAACAATTGAAGTATACTAAAACATCATGAGCCATGCGGTAGGATTGAAAATTAGCTTCCTGCATTATGGTTATGTAATAGATACTAAATGTGCGTTCGTCAAGGACAACTTTATTTTTAAAACATACATTTTCTATATTGAATGTCTGATAATTGAAGTCATAAAATTCTGTGTGAAAAGGGAACTCACTGAGAAATTAGCAGTGTCTCAGAGAAAATCGTAAGCCACTCAGTCATCTGGTACTAGTACTTTTAACTGCAGGACAAACGTAGATCTTTTCCCCAAGTAGATTGGTCTTGACAAAGTGATTGATATAATTTTTAAAAAAGAATAAATTTTAACTCAAGTGCCAATCTACAGTTGCATTTGGGGAAAAGTAATTCACAGGAAAACCATAAGATTCATTTTGACTAATCAGGATATTTCTCTTCTAGAAAGTCTATAGAACAAACCCAAATTATACACTTAATGACTCATAATGCACTCAGAATAAGAAAAGGAAACGAAATAATCCTCATGGGAAATGTCATAAAGGAAGTTCTCCAACATTATTTTCACATAAAATATGTATACCTAGATTTGAACATTGTTTCGTCTCAGTAATCTTGTGGATAAGCTATATTTAAAACTTGGATTTTTCTTTCCTTTAAAAATTGGATTTTTCTTTTCAAGATTTATGTAGTCTGTTACTAATCTATTAACATAGCTAATTTTTCATTAGATATGCTAGTGTTAACAATATTATAAAAGTTTCCAATCAACCAACTTCTTGGAATGGTTTTTGGAGGAGAGTTTCAACAAACATGTCAAGAAGAAATAATGTATCAGAAGAAGCTTTGGTTTACTGTTCTATTCTGTACATTCCACTTAGAGAATCACAATATAATGGATCATATTAAAGTTTCAGCCTTGCATTAAAAATCGTAATATTGTTTAATGATGCATTACTAAACACTGTTCTACATACATAGAATCTGTCTTCTAAAAGCAAGTGATAGTATCCAAACAAGTGATTTTAGTGTCCTCTGAAATCCATGTAAATCATTTTATTAAGATGCTCATGTTCGGGGCTGGGGAGATAGCTCGACAGTCTAAGCGCCTGCATGGCAAGCACAAGCTCTAGGTTCGATTCCCAGTACCACATGCAGTGCTTGCCTTGTGCCCCACTGGCCACCAAAGCCGGGCATGGGGGTGCAGGCCACGGATAATTCCAGTACTGGGAGGCTGAGACAGGAGGGGGATCACTACTGTGAGTTGGAGCTGCGTAGTGAGACCCTGTACCAAGTAAATAAGTCAGTAAACAAAGGATTTTAAGAAAAAGATATTTGTCTCATTTTGATCTTTTGTTTATGTCTGACAAATGTAAATTTCACTTATGTTTTAATAATATTTTTATGAAAGTGTATTTGATATAAACTATTATAAACTGCACATTTTTAATTTTTTAAATTTTTTCCATAATTTTATTGAGAAACAAATAGCAATGAGACAGTTTCAAATCAAATTGGTAGGACAGTTTCAATAATTCACACATTGCATATATTCTTCGTTGTGGTTAATTGCTGTCCAAGATGCGGACATGATATCCTATTTACAAACACTATTAGAACAAATCAGTCTATTCATTAAGAGAATGCAACTATGTATCTATCCTACCCATTTTGAAAGCACAGATACAAAATGGACATTCATCTGTATCCCTTGTTTTGCTAAGTTCTGTTATTTGAATATTATAGGTATGTTAACTCAGCAAAATATTCTAAAAGAATCCAGTAGTCCATAATAGTATCGGGTCTTCCACTTGACTGGCAATGTCAGAAATTGTTGACCTGAGTCCCCCACAGCTCAACACAACAGCATGGCTTTACTTCTTATACTTCATTTTTATACTTTTCTGCTGGCTGGTTAAGACCAAGGTAAAGCAGGACTTATGCAACAAGAGTTGTAGCTTTTGGGTCTGATAAGGTCTAAGCTGCACATTTTTTAAAAGTTTTATAACTTAATAATTTTGATATGATTATTATCACTAGCAAAATTGAGGTATGTTCTTGCTTGTAATTTCAGAAAATGAATACATATCTCTTGATTCTTCCATTTTGAGACATGCAGACACTGGTAAAGCTTTTTTTTTTTTTTTACTATATCCTTTACTGATTTCCAAATGATTTTGTGAAGTATTTTTAAAAATTTTATTTATTTATTTATTTATTTTTGTATTTTGGGGAAGGGTCTACAGGGTGTTCAGGGTCTCACCATTAGATCAGACTTGTAGTGATCTGCCTGTTTACAGCCTCCCAAGAGCTGGGATTACAGGATGGCCACCACGCCCAATCTCACTCTCTGTCTCAGCACTGCCCAGGGGTGGAGCTGGCTTGGCAGGCCCAGGGTTGGAACCCTCAGCTCCTGTACCTGCTTTTGTGCTTTAATCCACTGAGCTATTTGGCCAGCCCTATTTCGTGAAGTATTTAGAGGAACTGTTCTTTAATATAGCATAGTCATTTTGAGAATTACCAATACTATTGATTATCTTTTTGATTAGTAGTATTACATTGTAGGAATGTGTCAGTATTTGTATATTTACTACCACATTATAGGCAATGCAAGTGCTTGGTTAGTTTTTCTTTTTCTCAATGCAAGATCAAACTCAAGGAATCAGCGGTGCTCCAGGGAACATTTCTAAATACTCCAGGGAAGAATCTGTTTCATGTCTTTCTTTTAGTTTCTCATATTGCTAACATCACTGACACTCCTTGTCAGAACTCAGCTTGCTAGATACTTCACTGAAAAAATCTGTCTCCATTAGGGAATAGTGGTAACTCTTTCGAGGTAGTGCCTCCATCTCTCTTCTGTTCTTTTACAGACATCATGATACTGGATTAGAGGCCACCTTCCTTATCTCATTCTATCTTCTGTATCTCTGAACTACATTATCTAAAACAATGTTCCATTTTGCACATACTGCAGTGATAGGAAATTCTTTTTGAGTGACACATTTGAGCAACTAACAACTGAATGTCTCCAAATCTTAATGAAGTCCATGTCTTATGGTACTCTTCTTCTTGCTGGGAAAAAATACACAACATTCATGAGTTAAAGAAGGAAAGATTTCAGCTCACAGTTTGTAAAAGTTTCAGTCCATAGTCAGCTGGTTCTCACAGCACGGCATAACAAAGGGGCACCACGGAGAAGAAAGAGTTAATTATGAGGTAGGCAGATGGCGGTAAGCAGGCAGCTGCGACAGCAGCAACAAGTCTGACTCTTTGCTCCCCCCTTATATTCCATTCCAAACTACTGACCTATAGTTGGCTCCACCCATACTTGAGGGAGGGTTTCTGTTATTCTCACCATTCTTCCCAGTATCACACCCTTAATCAACCATCACACAACCTGCTCTAGCCACTGTTGAAACTCCCCATCCATGACCACATGAGGCTTTCAGGAGTGGCATCTGGACTCAGGCAACAACAATCTACGTTTGGTTTGCACCTTGATCTTCTGCCTCCTGAAAGCAGCAAAGGCAGCTAAGTGAAAGAGGGAGTCAGAAAATATTTACAGTAAATTTATAACAAGTGTAAAAATCTGTTTTTGCCTAACACATGTTTTATAAATTTCATTCCTATCAAGATTTAATAGTTCAAGGCCTAACGATATAGCTCAGCAGACTAAGTGCTTGCTTAGGTAAGCACACGAGCCAGGATTCAATCCATCGCACCACATGTCATGCCCACCCCACCCCTGGGCATGCTGAGCCTGTGATGGAGTCTGGGCATGGTGGCATGTGCTTATAAACCCAGCACTAGGGAGGGACAAATCAGGAGGATCACTATGAGTCCGAGCTGTGTAGTGAGACCCTGCACACACACACACACACACACACACACACACACACACACAAAATCGATGGTTCAAAAATTTCATATAAAATCAAAGGTGTCACAGCAAACTTGAAATATCAATGAGCTGAGCAACAAGGGCTGCTCATTACCTTTTGAATCTGTCAATGAAACTAACAGTGATTGTTAGTAACACAGTAGACAACTTTTAAATCATTTTCTAGTTCTTCTTAAACCAAATTCATTTTTCCATAATATTGTCTGACCTTCAGCAATATATGTAGGTTTTATCCTATACTCTTTGAATTTCTGAACATCAGAATAACTGTTTTTGTAACTGGGTCTCACTATGGAGCTTGGGCTCATAGTGATCGTCCTGTCTTAGCCTTCCCCAGAGCTGGGATTACAAGTGTGTGTCACCATGCCAGATTTTGGCTTTTGGGGCCAGCACAAAATGTAGTACTACAGATCAAACCTAGGTCCTTGTACTTGCAAGGCAAGGGCTTATACCACTGAGCTTTCTTTTTTCTTCATTAACTTTATTGAAAAATCAATAATTAAAAATTGTACACATATATTGAAATGTGAAAGATATAAGATGTAGGAAAGCTATTTTTAAAGAAATATTTCTGACATGAATACATTACATGAGATTAAAAGATTGCACACTGTAAATAGATTATTTCGAACTTAGATGAACATAACAATAAAATCTGTCCAAAATGAAAATGAAGAAGAAAGAAATCACAGATCAGTCATATAATAGTTCATGCTGTGTCAAAATCAAGAAACTTATATTCATATAATTAGAATTCTCAAAGTAGAAATGGGTAGGCAATAAATATTTAAAGATTTAAAATTTCTGAATTTAGTTGAACTTATAACACCACATTTCCAAGAAAAATGAAAATTTTGCACAATAAATTTGAATAAAATCATACCAAGATACAAACAATGAAATTGTCCAAAACTTATTGTAAATAAAAAAGCATTAAAACATATACATAAAAATATTAGCTATGGAAGAACAAAATTATATAGCATCTTATTCCACATTAGAAAGAAAAAAAAAAGACCAAGTGTGTAAGAAACTAGACTAATTAAAGGACTGAAAGAAAGAAAAGAAAATCTGTCCTCTCTTCATTTTATACTTAGCAAACATACCTTTGAAAACTAAAAGTAAAATATTTTCCAGTTATACAAATTTGAAATATTTTAATACTTTCAGGCATAGCATATAGGAAATAACAAAGAGCATAATTCAAAAGGCAAGAGAAGTTGCATTGTGCTCCTGTTTAAACAATAAAGAGGTCTCAAAATGATAGTTATGCAGAACTATAGAAAATACGTTAGATGAACCCTTATTTAAAAAGTCATTAAAGATTTCTATGAGACAGTACTAAACTTATGTTGGGTTGTACACATTTTTTTTCATATGTGTGTGTGTGTGTATAAAAGAGAGGGAAGAAATAATATAAAGTCAATGGAAAATAGAAATACACTTTTTAAAGTTTCTAATACTAGGAGAAGATATCATATCATGTGTTTTAAATAAATTGTAAATCAAAGATATAGTATAAATCTTAAAAAATTAAGATTAATCAATATTCAGAAAATTAAAAACTAATTAATTAAAAATTAAATGTTTCAAAACAATTGAACTAAGAAAAAGTTTTCATGATAGTAAAGAAGTACTAAAAATAAAATGTAAGATAAATACTAGCATGGTAAATAAATGACCAGCACTTCTAACAGTTTGGGGATGGGATATCACACAAAGTTCTAGTGTGTTGTGGACCTGGACAGTGTCCAATTAATTAATTTTTAATTAATTAGTATTTAATTTTCTGAATATTGATTAATCTTAATCTTACTGGTGGCTAGATGTCAATTATGGGACTGAGCTACAGCTATTTCCTTAAAATCCACCCTGTAGACCCAGATAGAATCATACCCCATAGGGTGCAGGAGAAGTCCATTTGTAGAGTGTGCTGATGGGAATATTTTTCTGCTGTGCACAAAAGAATAACTGAAATACTACTTTTGTATACCTCTTATTCTCCTGTGTTTAATTGTTTGCCCTATTTGATGGGTTCTTCCCATTCTCATTTATGGAGTTGTGTTCATTTGGCTCCCTTTCTAGAACATCATTTAGTAGTCTGTGTAGGCTTGGCTTTGTCATCATGAAATTCTTAAGTTGTTCTTTGTCGTGGAAGTATTTCACTTCTCCATTATACTTAAAAGAGAGTTTTGTGTATAAGTCTAGGTTGGAATTATTTTCTTGCAAGACTTGTATTACTTTGCTCCATGCTCTTTTCTTCTTCTTCTTCTTCTTCTTTTTTTTTTTTTGGTAGAACTGGGGATTAAACTCAGGCCCTTGCACTTGCCAGGGAAGTGCTTATTCCGCTGAGTCACCTCCCTGGCCCCTGCTCCATGCTCCTCTTGACTTGATGGTTTGTAAAGAGAAATCTACCACTATTTTGATGGGTTTTCCTTTAAATGTGATCTGTTTCTTTTCTCTAGCACCTTTTAGTATACTGTTCCTGTGCTGAATTTCTGGATCTTGATTATTATATGTCTGGGTGTGGTTTTAATTGGGTTGATGCAACTTTTAAAACCACAATGATTAATATATACTAATAAATACCTTAAATGAAAAATCATATTGATTTGATCAGCATGATGTTATTTGTGATAAGGGCTAATATTTTTATGTGATCAAAGTCCAAAATAAAGCATTGAACCATACTGTCTAAAGTCTTAATATTTTACACTAAATAAGACTCTGACAAGAGCATACCAACTGAAAATCTAACAAAAATAGTTTCTTCGTGACAAATTTACTTTATTGAAATCTTATTCCAAATAATTACCAGTATAGGGTATAAAATGAATACAAATAATTAAATCCATCCATGCCATTATTCTTACTGTTGGCTGATGTGCATTCACGTTGTTTCATTTCAGTAGTATTTACTTATTCTACCAAAAATCAACATCAAATAGTCTGGACAAATTTTCAACTCTTTGACAGACCTGATAATAGCTATTCATGATTCCCTGTAAATCATTGCAGTTTCACATCCTGATGATTATTATATTCTCTTTGAAATTTATTTTCTGTCTCACAGTTAATGTTTTAAGTAGGCTGCAGAATATACAGAAATATGCAAAAAGAAAGATTTTGATGAGTATTATTACTTAATAGAGTGCATATATTTTGATTATTCAGTTTTATCTTCAATATGAAGAAGATACTACATACTACATATTGGCAATTATTGCTGTGCCATTCAATTTGGTGTTTTCTTTTCTGTATTTAGAACAGGGTCTTCAGGGTCTTACCACGTAGATCAGATTCATAGTGATTCTCCTGTTTTCAGCTTCCCAAATGCTGAGATTACAGGCACCACCAGGCTCAGTCTCCATCTCAGCATATCCCCGGGGGGTGGGGCCTGCACAGCATGCTGGAGATTGAATCCCAGCTGCTGCACTTTGCCTAAGCAGGCTCTTTAGTCCTCTGAATTATCAGGCCTGCTCTTGTCCCATTCAATGTGATGTCATATCGACCCATCGGATTACTTATCCTTATGACTTTTTCTTTTGAATTTTCCTTTATTGTTCTACACTGATCCTCTATTTGAGGCCTGCAAAATATTTGCCTCTATAAAGATAAGGAAAGTTCCACCAGAGAAGTTAATATGCTACAGTATTCTTCTTCCCCATCAACATTAGATTATTTGAAACAAAGCAAACAAACGAACAAATGAAAAAATGAATCAGGGTCAGTAGTATTTTCATTTTCTTACTCTCCACTTTGTTAGAGCCAAGTTATTATAACTATTGACCTAACCCGTCTCTGAGGCCTATCTCACTACTGAAAATCATTTTTCTGTCCTTAACTTACCGAGTCCCTTGGTGGCTCCTCTAGCTCAGATTTGGTCTAAGGCCTTTCTGCTCTAGGCTGACTTCTTTCCCTTAGGCTGTCCCTTTCTCCCAGGTCATCTGGCTTTCCTTGAGGCAGCAACAGATTATCAGCAGCACTTATGATCCTAAACTTGGTCCAACAGTCCTTTAAGAACACAAGAGACGCACTTATATAACCTTGTTTTCATCTTTTTTTACTCAGAAAAATATGTAACAAGTTGAAAAAAAAGCAATGGGGCACATATCTATAAATACACAAAATTCTCTCTCTGTCTGTCACTGGGGGATATACACTAAATAACTTCTATAAGTACTTCAACATGAATATTGCAAGAATAAGAAATATTTGGGGCTGGCAAAATAGCTCAGCAGACTAAAACGCCTGCTTAGGCAAGCTGAGGAAAGCACAGGGACCAAGATTTGATCCCCTGCTCCACATGCCAAGCCAGCCATGCCTCTAGGGCATGCTGAGCCAGCCAGAGTCTGGGTGTAGTGCCTCATACCTGTAATTCTAGTGCAGGGGAGACTGAAAGCAGGAGCATCACCATGAGTCCCAGCTCCGTAGTGAGACCCTGCAACAACCAAATACAGAGAGAGAGAGAGAGAGAAAGAGAGAGAGAGAGAGAGAGAGAGAGAGAGAGAGAGAGAGAGAAGAAAAACTCACTGGTATCCTATTATTTTATGTTTTCCACAACACCCTTCTACAGGCCAGTGGTTTTCAGCAATAGAAACTCTTCCCTTTGTCTTGGCCAAATCAAGGCACGATCACTAAAGTTTGGGTCTCCCTCCACCTCTCTTTTCAGCTTGCAGACAGCAACATTCTGACTGTGCCTTCAAGGATATGTAAGCATTTCCATTCCCAGAGGACTTTCTTCTCATAAGGATAGAAGAATTTCTGGATCAGAGACCACCCCATTCTCTCATTTAACCTGAAATGTCTTCTTAAAGTGCAAATATCCAAACACAGTTCGCAGTTAGTGCCTCAACCTATGAACTTGAGGAGTCTAAATTAATCCCTAATTGTGCACATATCAACAATACCAATATTCCCCTAAAAAAAAAACTCAATGAACTAATTACCCAATTTTTATCTTAACTTGATAATGTTATCAGTATTTTATTAATTTGCTCCTGATGCAAGGGACAATCAAACTTCACATAGAAATCGTTTGATTTATATTTTATTGCCTTTCAGAAGACAGTGCTATGATAGTTTTGACTTATCCTTATTTATATATTTTTGCACTGACTTTATTTTTTCTTGTTTGGATTTTTTTGAGACAAGTGGTTGTTGTGTAGCTCAGGCTTGTGTAGCTCTCACTATGTCACCCAGACTGGCCTTGAACTCACTGGGATTCTCCTGCCTCGGCCTGATTGTGTTTCTGAAGGGTCCAGTTACCACACATGTTACGTGAGGTCTCGCGGCTTAGACATTTGCACGGTTGCTCAAAACCAATTTTAATTTTCCTGTTTGTGGCAAGCATACTTACAAATAACATGTAATTATTACTGTAAGTTGATTTGTTCTACTTAAATGGGATTATCTTAATTGATAAGTTCTGTATGTGTTCATCCAACTTAATCGTAAGAGAGTTTTGCATATCATCTGTACGTAGAGATACTAAAATTTGTGCCTGAAGTTAAGATGAGTTGTGCATTTCCACATCCAGTTGACTGGCCCTACCTGTATATAGGAGCTTCATCAACTCAGCTTGTTTAAAAATCCACAAAATACACTTTCCTGCCCACTCTCAAGCATAATTCACATTCAGTTCAGTCTTTAGTGAGAAGATTATCTTTAAAAGTGGAGGATGGTATCAGGAACTCAGTGGTAGGCATGTCTGAGTTAAAGTCCTGAAACACTTTATTTAATCGTGAGTTTCTTAACCTCTAAATAAGGCTAAAGTGAATCCTACTCTCTTCTCCCTCACTCGCGTAATCTATTTCTTGTGTTATCCTATCCATCAAGCAGTGCTAACAATTACAGTTAACAAAATGTATTGAGTTAAGAAAATTTAGGTCATCACACTCATTACTTTTAAAATTTTAAGTTACACTTTGAAGTCACCCTTCTTCTCTTCCAATCTTTTTCTTATTGTCAGAAAATTACTCTCAGGAAAAGGAGTTCTCCTAATAGATTTGCCAAGCTAAAAGCAAAGAACTCAGACCCAGCCTGAGTACCACTTTAGCTCGCACCTCTACATGCCTTAGTCTGTCACAGATAGATTACCTGGGTCAGTGTAAAGCCATTTTAACAAATATTTTCAAACTTTAAAGTAATAGATGTATTCCAATTGATATAGTTTTATAAAAGTGAATTGTTTTTATATAAAAATGAATTCTAATTTTTGAAGTCATATGCTGTATCATACAAAAAATTGTAGATAACTAACAAGAAATTCTTATTTTTTTAAACTTTGTCTTACATCCCGTTCTGGCATGTTACCCAATTACAACAGGCATGTTTTCCATTTCCATTTTTACATGATTAATGAAGATAGATATTATTCCTCTAGGACTACTTCAATGAAAGATTTAAGCAAATTGGATGTTACATTTTTATGTATGGTACTAAATTTTTTCATATTTAATATATCTGGTTTTCTTTTTGAAGTCTATAAATCACCACTTAAAATAACATGTTGAAGTTGCTATGTAATACTAATATTTAAAATGTTGATCCCTTGAGAAAAATTTTAGTCTATTTGTATTTAATGATTTCATCCATATGAAAATTTGTAAATAATGCAAATGAATTGGTGTCTTCCTTATCACTATAATTCCATTAAAGCAGAGGATCTTCAAGTCATTAGTGAGCATTGTCCTAAGTAGCACAGAAAAATTATGCAAGTTTTATTACATTAAAACAATAATAATGATAGATTTATAAAGACTCATTTCAACTGACTGCATTTTGGTGTCTCTGCATGGTTTTAGTTGCTTTATGATATTTGATTAATAAAATATTTCAATAATAACATTTATTAGTAGCATTGATGTATAACTTATGCCTTATACATTAGAAATTTTTATTTATATAAAAATTTAAAACAACTATGACATTTTCCTCTCAAGTAGTAAATAAGAAATAAAAACATATGGACCAGCAGATGGATGGGGTTTTGTCCCAGCACAAACATGAAAAATATTGAGAAAAAATTTCATACCATGTATAGTAATTACAGGGATTAAATTTCAAATTCACTTGATATATATGCAAAATAACAAAAGAGCTGAAGGGCATAGCATAATATAGTTCTTTAATCATCAATCTAGGAATAACTTTTTGATATTCAACTTTCACTGTTAGAAAATCATATATTTGTTCTGTACTGCAGCTAGAAGCAGGGAAACCAATGCATAGATTGTTTTCTTTCCAATCTTTTTTATTTTTATATCAATATAATTTTCACAAAGTGTCAAGTGAAAATGTGATTATTCATAAAACATAGCAAAATAGGAGAAACAAGTAGAATACCCTGTTTATTTCCATATTCTTATATCAGACCCACACAGAATGGAAACTCGACTAAAAATGAGCTCTGACTATCACAACTTCTCTCTCGAATGCCCTAAACTTTGCACTACGTGAAATTTGTCAGCCCTATTACCTAATACCTCTACTGAAAAAGGACTTTGTTGACCAGACTACTTTGGCATTCTTTCTTTATTTGTCTTGGTACCTGGACCAAGTGCCAGCCCTCGTGCTTGTCACCATAAGCTTATTCCCCTGAGCCATTGCCAGCCCTTGGCATGTGTACAGAATTGAGGAACTGAGGAAGGTTTCGTGGAGAACATTCTGAACAGGTTTTAGATACCTAAGTCATCTTTATCAACGGTGTGATTTTTAAACCATTAGTTTTATTTAGTATTTAAGGGAATTATCCTTCTGGAAATCCAGGAAAAAGACAGCTATGGGAAATAGTGATTTTTCCCATTCTGAATATAACGAATATAATGTTAGGTATGAAGAATGATTTTGGAGAAGAAGGACTGTGGACCTTCAGAGTTTAGAGGCCTTGGCTTTCCCATGACACGTTGTCCCCACGCAAGAGAAAGATCGGTCGTCACATTACACTGTGTCCATCCAAAAACACATGACCATGTGCAGATCAATTCTCTTTTGTTTTTCCTTTTAAATATTTATTATCTACAAAAGAATAGTTTTTGGAGTAATTGTCAAAATGAAGGTTTTTACAGCCACTGGTCCTATGGAATTAGGTAATTATCTACACATTTCATTAGGACTAATCTCCTTACTGTGCTTTGTGTTGAATGTCAAAGTAAATTATAAAAAAAAGTAAATTATCTAGAACTGTGGAGGATTTACAGTTATTGTGTTTTTATGAACATGCTATTTTCCATACTAAAAGTGTTTTTAAATACTTTTCTACCTCTAAAATCATTTCATATTTTCAGTAAAAATTTCTAGAGGTGTTATAGATTGTCATTTTGTTTTATTTTATTCTTTCAAAAGCCATAAATCTGTTGTATTTTATATATATATATATTTATATTTTATTTTATTATATATATATATATATATATATATATATATATATATATATATACTGCAATTCCATCTCAAATGGACAGTAATGCTTGTCTTCATAATAAATTTATTTATTTATTTTTGTATTTTAGGGAAGGGTCTTCAGAGTGTTCAGGGTCTCACTACTAGAATGGACTCTTAGTAATCCACCTTTTTAGGGCCTCCCAAGAGCTGGGATTACAGGTGCGCACCACCACACCCAGTCCCAGTTGCAGTCTCAGCGTGCCCTGGGGGTGAGGCCACCACAGCACGTCCGGGGATTGAACTCCTGGCCCTTGTGTCTGCTTAGAGGTGCTTTAATCCATCAAGCTATTTGGGCGCCCCTTCATAATGAATTTTGTAACCAAAGTTTTAAATTCATATTAAAATTTATACATTTTCACATTTTGAGATGTGTAATAGGCATGAAAGCTTTGCATGGGTCAAACACATAAATGTGTTCTCTAAATATGGTTTCTAATGATTTTCTTTCAGAGAAAATTGTTCTATGTACTAAGAATTGTGGACCAATTTTGTTGCATTACATAGGAAGATACTTTTTTTACTGCCTACATAATTTGTTACCTAAGTCATGTTTATCGAAGAGTTTACTATATTTCATTACCGTCACCCCACTATATACAAGGCAGGAGTACACACTTGAGTTTTTATCTTGGCTTCTGTTTAATTTGGCCAGAATAACACCTTCCCTGAGTTCAATTCTGCACTCAAATAAAAATTATAGTGTTATTGGTACCTTCCTCACCTGCTGCTATTATCTGCCATAAATTTCTAAGCATATTTGAATTTTTGGATATCTGTCTACAATTGAAAATGGGCTTATAAAATTTTATAAAAATATTTTAAAAATTCAATAATTTTAAAACTTAAATGATTTTAAAACTTTTAATAAGCTCAAGAAAAGTAAGGTCTTACAATATTTAAGCTTCCCGTTTTCAGAGATGGACAGAGGAGAAAAATTGTTCTTTTTAAGCCTCAAGGAATATTTATTTTTTAAATCTGTGCTTTAAATCCACGCACTAAAATCATGCATCTCTGTGGTACATAGTATATTCAAAAAGGTGTGTAATTATCACTGCAATCAATTTTTTTTTCTTTTTTGTGGTGAGTTTCTGAGGCAGAACCTATGTCGTGAGCCTGCTCTTGAATTCCTTATGCAGCTGGGCGGCAGCTGGGCAGCCTCGCTGGCTCCAAACTCAGACTCCTTCCTGCCTCAGTCTGTGCAGTGCTGGGATTGCAGGCATTTTCCACTGTGGCAGGCCCTTTAGCAATTTAAAATATTTTCAACACCCTTGAAGACAAATTCTTATAGTAGTCTTCACCCGTAGTCTGCCCATTCTATTACCACTAATCTACTTCTCATTTCTAAATACTGGCTTATTCTGAAAACTTTAGACAAAATGGAATCATAAAAACATGGCCCCAGAGATGGGCTGTTTTTATTTAGTGCAATGTCTTTAAGACTCTTACATGGTAGCACTCACTAGAGCTTCATCTTGTATACCATTGCGTAATATTCCTTTTGACAAGTGCTCCAGTTATTTTATTCATTTATTGTGGTGCACAGATAAATCGGTATCTGAGTTAACTCTGCTTATTTGGCTTTTATGAACAATGCTGATTTAAACATCTGTGTACAAAGCTGTTTGGACAAGTGGGTAGCTGTTTGCTTTCCTCTTGGGTCCAAAAGTAGAATTTCTGAGTCATATAATAACTTTAAAAAATTAATTTTGTTTTCCCACAGAGACTATACAATTTTATATTGCTATTGGCAGTGTGTATTAACTCTTTTTTTTTTCATCTTCAGCAACACTTGTTACTATTTTTCTTGCTTAAAACTTCAAGCCACCCTTGTGGGCGTAAAGTGCTATCTCACTGTGCTTTTAGCTTGAGCTTTCATGATTGCTACCAACCCTGAAACTGTTTTGTGTGTCTATTGGCCATGTGTATGATCTCTTCAGAGATCCTTGCCCACTTTCAAATTGGATCATTTGTCTTTGCATTCTTGAATTGTTACAGTTCTTTATACTCAATTACTTTTTCTAATGTGATTTACAAGCCTAGAGTAGCACCAGGCATAGCGGCGCCTACCTGTACTCCCAGCCCTGAGGAATTGAAGGCAGGAGGATCACTGAGTTTGCAGCCTGCCTGAATAGCTGAGTGAGATGCTATGTCAAGAAAAAAACAAAGACACAAACCAGAAAAAATGAAAAAGTACCTGGGCATGGTGACACACAGCTGTAATTTCAGCATTCAGGAGGCTGAGGCAGGAGGATCCTTGAGAGTTTACAAAGAGGTACAAAGTGGGTTTAAGGCCAGTCTGAGCTGCATAGTCAGTCCCTGTCTCAAAAAGAATAAAAAAAAAAAAAAAAGAAAAAGCAAAAATGGGTTAGAAATAGAGCTCAGAGTAAAGGAATTGGGCTTAATGTACACACACACACACACACACACACACATACACACCCACCACCACCACCATCAACAACAGCACCACCACCACCACCAGGAACAAAACAACACAAGCACAATAAATAAAACTATTCGAATGATTCTAGAATTTTTAGAAAAAGTACCAGTCTGTGAACTTGAGCTAAGTAACATCCTCTTTGCTATGATACCAAAAGCACAAGCAGCAAGAGGAAAAGAAGATAAACTGAACATCACTAAAATTAAAAACTTCTAACCCTCAAAGAGCACCTTCATGTGAGTGAGAAGAGCCAGGCTCAGAGGTGCGCACTCTACTTTTATATCCTAAATGAAATGTTTAGGATATTTGTGTAGTGACACAGCACGCTGCCTCTGGTCAGTGAGGACTCTGCATTTACCTTTTCTCCCCTTTCAGCTTTAGGTCAGTCTCTTCTAATAATCTTCTACTGTACTTTTTAAATGCAATATAATTTTCCCTTCAACTAATGATTTATTTCCACCAATGTTATTATAATTTGTAAGATGTGACATCTGATATTGAATTTCAAAAGTGCAATCTTTCATATTGTAAATTGGACATGCTTCTTGTCACGAATTCTAATGGAAAAGCTTTTGTTTTTACTTTTCTAACAATGTTTTAAGAAGAGAGGAAATTGCCACCTTACATGCAATCTTTTTCTGAAAATGTAGCCTTTCAGTCTCGATATATATATATATATATATATATATATATATATATATATAGTGTGTGTGTGTGTGTGTGTTCACATGTGTGCACACGCACGTGTGTGTCTGTCATGCTGATGATTGCTTTTTCTGTTCCTCCAGTGTTTTTAGGTTTTGTTTCTCTTATTGAACTACCATTCCTAGGACTCTTGATTTTGTTTAACTCGAACTCCACCAGTTTATAGTTATTCACACATGGGTGACTTCAATATTTGAACTGATTCTTTGTAAATCTGTTCTGTCACTTTCCTAGAGAAGA
>NW_004524719.1:2403242-2410155 GCF_000260255.1 Octodon degus | reverse complement strand
ATTTAGAAGGTACAATTCTTTATGTTATATTAAGGAACTATGACAATTATTTGTTAGTTTCAACATTACCACTGAGATATATATATATCTCAAGAAAAAACAAACAAATAAACAAACCAACCAAACAAAATGAACATGGACTTGTTTTGTGGAATCAAACTTGGGACCTTGCATGTGCCACTCAGGTGCTAACACCACCAAGCTGTCTTTCCGGCCTGAGTTCTTTATATTTATGCTGCATGTGGGAATAAAGAAATGATCACAATCATCCTTTAAAACTGTAAGAAATAAAGCAATTTGCAACTTTTATCTTGAAGCATCAAATATGAACTATGCTGCTTGAAGAAAAAAATTTTATTGCATTTTTGAATTTTGTTGAACTTCACCTACTAATAAATATTTTAATGGCAAAAATTGCTGCAAGTATTTTAATTAAAAATAAGTATCTAGGGGCCGGGGAGATAGCTCAGTAGAATATGTGCTTACCTGGCAAGCCCAAAGGTCTGAGTTTAATCCCCACGTCTGAAAAAAAAAAGTATATGTCCTATGAAGAATTCATTTCAAAGCATTTTTACTCTCTAAAATAATTTTTAAAATTCAATTTAAAAAGTTCTTATTCTATCAGTGAAGTTGATAATAAACCGACTTATCAAGTCACAGTCCTGTTCTTAGCACCCACGGGAGATTAACTCTCAAAAAGACCAATACATTTTATTGTTCAATGATTCTAAATACTCAATGTATTTTTAATGACTCAACTTTCAGAGTTGTGCTAAATTTAGTATTTATGTAATTCAAAACCATACCTATGAGTGTGTTCTCTCCTTTCATTTTTTTTTTCTGGTGATTGATTTTTTTAAAATTTTCAGTCATTCTAAAGCAATAAATATCTTCATTTTTATGCTAGAACCACCATAAGAGTTTTAAAATGTTCAAAAGTCTGAAGATTTTACCTTTACACAATTTTTAAGATTTAATTTTGACTATTAGAAGTAATCAATGAAATTACTAGTTAAAATTAGTAGGCATAATGCATTAATATAATTTTCATTTCATTTTATGTGGGTTTTTTAATAAGTTTTTCAAATAATTAACTTTTATTTAGAAGGTACAATTCTTTATGTTATATTAAGGAACTATGACAATTATTTGTTAGTTTCAACATTACCACTAGACTATCTACCTTTCTCTATTAGTGAGTTAGTATTATTCTTTTGTTATTTTCTGCCTCTATGAGCCTATTTTAGCAGTCACTTGTTAAAAACAATTCGTTTTTAAATCGGTGTGTGACTTCTTTTTTTGTACAAGTTAATAAGTTCTGTATTCATAGTTAGTATTGTGCTATGAATCAATTCAAAACAAACAAAATTGAAAAGTTACTTCATACCAGTTGTAAACTATGCTCGGCTGAAAGGGGAGAGAGAGAGAGAGAGAGAGAGAGAGAGAGAGAGAGAGAGAAGTTTTTTTAATGTAAACATTCAGTAAAAGGTACCAAGGGTACCAGCATGCAGCAGGAAACTAGAAGCACGTGCTTCTACTCCCCAACACACATAACTTTGTGAAGTAAAGCTCCAGTTTTTCTCTGGGCTACACTCGGCACATATGAACAAAGTCCTAGATTGTGAAAGCATATAGACTGATTCATTTATACTTGCCTAAAAAAAGTAAGTGATTTCTTTGATAGTATCTCATGCATCAATATACCTAAAAAAAGTTAGGTTTGTCCTTCTTTATGGTGGAACATAATTGTATCACCACAAAAATATTTTGATTTTCTCATTTACTTAATGAACAACCTTTATTTTTTTCTCTTACCTGAAATTACACTAAACTTCCAGTACCATACTGCTTGAATCCTGTCAGTATACACGCTATTTTCACACTTATCTTAGAGAAAATATCTTCAGCATTATCTTAGAGAAAATATCTTCAGCATATCATAGTCCTTGCTATGATATTGACAAGGGTTTCGCCATGTACACAACCTTTACTATGTTGCAAGAAGATACTCCTTTATATAATTTATTCAGGGCCAGTATCAAAAAATTAACGCTTTCAAGGACTTTTTTTCAGCATCTGTGGAGATGATCTTGTGTTTGCTATTGCTGATTCTATCAGTGTAATGCATGAAACTTTTTTCTATTCTTGCAAAAAAAAATTCTAAGTCAATAAGCATAAATATAGGACAAAACATTATTTATGATTCATGAAAAAAACTGTATTCCTGAGGCACAAATCAGAACTATTGAAATTACCAGAGGGACAAAACTTTGAAAATAAATGAATCAATTGACAGATGAAGACATGTACATCATATTTTTGGATTTTACTTCCTAAATCACTCTGCTAGTCTATTTCTTTTAATTGGTGAATTGAGTCCTGTACATTAATGGTTATAATTGAGATGTACTGACTTATGTTTGACATGTTATTTACCTGCTGTTGTATACTTTTTTTTTCTTCTGTGTTTAATTGTTTGCCCTATTTGGTGGGATCTTTCCCTTCTCATTCCTGGAGCTGTAGTCATTTTGATCCCTCTCTAGAATATATTTTAGTAGTCTCTGTGGTGTTGGCTTTGTTGTCATGAAATTCTTTCGTTGTTCTTTGTCACGGAAGTGTTTCACTTCTCCATTAAACTTGAAAGAGAGTTTTGCAGGATTTATCACTCTCGATTGGAATTTGTTTTTATGCAAGACTTAAAGTAATTTCCTCCATGCTGTTCTGGACTTGATGGTTTGTGAAGAGAAATCTGCCATTATTCGGATAGGTTTCCTTTAAATGCGATCTGTTTCTTTTCTCTAGCTGCTTTTAGTACATTGGTCCTGTACTGAATTTCTGAGATCTTGAGTATTATATGTCTGGATGTGGGTTTAATTGGGTTGATGTTATTTGGAGTTCTAAATGCTTCAGTTACTTTAATGTCAGATTGTTGCCCCATATTTGGGAAGTTTTCTGCTATTACTTCTGCCCATATTCTCTGTATATCATTTATATTGACTCCTTCTTTCTCATTGATGCCTATTAGTCTTGCATTATTCATCTTTGCCTTGTCTTGCAGATGTCGGATTAATTTTTTCCTGCAACCTAGTTGTTTTTAAGATAACTTTTCTTAAATTTTCACTCTCTACAGTGGTGTCTCCAAGGTCTGAAAGTCTGTTTTCACTTTCATTCAAATGGTTTTGCCAGCTTGTGATTGAGGTTTTAATTTCCTGCATATCACTTTGAATCTGCTTCATGCACTCTATTTCTTTCCTATATTTCTCATTCAAGTATTCCATCATTATTCTTTTCTCCTCTATTATTTTATCAGGGTGTTCTTTAGAAGCACTTAGTACTTCTTTGATTATAGTTACCACTACATTTTTTAGTTCCGAAATTATTTCTGATCTGATTTCCTCTACACCTTTCTGCAGTTACTTCTTTACTCTAGATGCTATTATTTCAGAAATTTCAGGTATGTGATTTCTAATTTCTTCCATGCTATTGTTTCCTGCATTTGTTCTGGGTGGGATCAGGGCTTGAGAATATATTTTATACCTTCTTTTTGTATAGTACTATCTTCTGACCTCTGGTGCAGTGCAGTTATAACCTTAGCACTTGGTCTGGGTCTACCAAGTTCAATCTGGTCCAGGTGGGTGTGGCTTCAGTCTGGCTTCTGTGTTCCACTTCTTCCTGCTATAGACCTTGGATGTGAACCTGTTGTGCCACTCTGGCAAGATGTTCTGCTCCTGGATCAGCTGGTTGGGTCCTGCATCTATCTTCTCTGCAGGGAGTTCTGCAACAGGGTTCCTCACCAGGCCTAGCAGATGGCAGAAATTCCACACACATGCTTGGCTTGGGTGCTTTCTGGAGTGAGGATCTGGTGGGCATGTGGATGGTCCCACATATACACTGGGACTGGGTAATGGCCGGGATGAGGTTCTGGAGGGTCCTGGGGTGCCTATGTTTTTGTTTTTTTTTTTTTTTTTTTAAAAAGCAAAGGGTCTTCTTATGTAATTCACACTATCCTCAGACTTGTAATCCTTTTGCTTTAGCTTCTCAAATTCTGGGAAAATAGGTGCACACAACTATGACTGACTAAATTCTCTGAGACATAATTCTCTGAGACTAACAGTTAAAAATAAGTTTTGTCTTTATTCTATAAATTTCGTGTATATCTGGCTTCTGCTTTAATGGATATAGTCATGTTGTCACATCTGTGTGTTTAAAAATATATTCTTCAATCTTGTTATATTATGTGTATTTGAAATGTATGACAGTATCTGTCCTCATTCATGTAGTTTTTTAAAAAGGTAGTTAGAAATATTTTCAAGAGCTGGGAAGATAGCACACATGTTGGTATAAGCGCCTGCCTGGCAAGTGTTCAATCCCCTGTATTGCATGCTGGCTGGTCACTAACCTGGGTGTGGTGGCGCACCCCTGTAATGATAGCACTGGGGAGGATCACTGAGAAAGGAGGATCACTAGGAGTCCAAACTGCATAATGAGATCAAGCACCAAAAAAGGAAAAATCTAATATATAAAAATTCATTGTGAGGTTACTTTTTATTATACTACCAAAACTCAAAATTTGATAAATTTTATAAAGTTTGCTTTTTATGTGAAATTTGAAACCCCATTATACAATCTTTTTCGTTATTTCCTTTAAAAATTATTAAGACTTTGAGTTGGAAAAAATATTTTACTTATTCATGATTTTGCAACACAATGTATTGATCACTTGAAAAAGATCAGTTCACTGGGATACACACACTTGGAAAATGTTGATACATTGTTATAAAAATTCTATTAGGAATATCTGAAGTATTCCTAATAGAAAAGTCTTCAGGATGGACCGGCCAGATAGCTTAGTGGACTAAAGTGCCTGCTTAGGCAGAGTGCAGGGGCTGGGGTTCAATCCCCAGCTTTCCTTGCCAGGCCCACCCTCAGGGTGCACTGAGGAGATTGAGACTGGTTGTGGTGGTGCATGTCTGTAATCCCAGTGCTTGTGAGGCTGAAAACAGGCAGATCGCTATGAGTCTGATCTGTGTAATGAGATCCTGTGGACTCTGTAGACCCCATACTAAATACATTTTTAAAAAGTCTTCAAAAATTAAAAATATGTCAAATTTATGGGAAAAGAATGAGTTCTCAACATATCCCTTTTCCTTGAAATACTGAATTTTAATCTTTTTAACAAATATTAGTTGTTTTCTTCAAAGTGGAAGGTTCACATTCAAGAAAAACACCTACCAAATATCCAACTCTAAGTAAGCACTTCTTTTTTTTTTTTTTTTTAAAGTTAAAGAAGCGCTTTATTTTAGCTGGTACCCAGTGGCGGTCTCTATGCCTTCTTTTCTGATGCTATATCAGATACAATGGTGTTTTATAAAAAAACAAAAACGCCTACTTTAGCTCATGTAACAGCACAACCACACATACAATTTTTTTACTATCATAATTCATAACACAATTAAAAAGCTTTATGTATATTTCTGAATATATTCAGTTTAACAATAACCCACAATCATTGGACTTATATATATAAAATTCGGACACACTGAGTTGTAGACTCTTTTGTATTTCTTCTTCTACAAATTTAAAGAGTTTGATATAAATCTTTTTTTTTTTTTTTTTTGGTGGAACCAGGGATTGAACTCAGGCCCTTGCACTTGCCAGGGAAGTGCTTATTCTACTGAGCCATCTCCCTGGCCCCACAAATCTTAAAACAATGTTACCACAATTTCCATTATTGAGACTTAGACACCCATATTATTTAATACATTAATTACTGTAATTCACAAATTAAAAATGTACATATTCATGTGGTTTAACAAGATGTTTTTGATATCTGTACATGCTGAGAAAGAGGAAAAAGTCTAAGGTGCTGCTATTGCTCTTACCCCTCGCTGCGTTTCATCATTAGTACCTCTGTCAGGTAGTGACAATATTTCTTCCATTTCTTTGTTCTTATAAAAAATGTTTTAAGCATCAGTCATTTCCTGCCAGGGCCTTTGGGATCGCCACCGGGCTGAGAACCATGTTTCCTTGAGCTCTGGACCGCAGATGTCATGCATTTATTTATATGAAGAAGCAATATAAAATCTGACCTAACTGTGAAACTTTGTGATGCATTTTAATAAATGATGTTATCCATAATTACCTTGTTTAGGCTCTCAGTTATTATATTATTTTCCATGATGTGAAAACTCATTGAAGGGGACTGGCCTCATAATTGCTCCATAGGCCCTTTTTTCAGAGACACTAAATCATTGTCGTTTAAGAACATAATTACCACATCTCATTAGCTAATGAAGATAATGACCATTAAAATTCTCTCCTCATTTACACTTTCCCCTCTATCACAATGGAACAACGAAGTCATTTCAGGGCAATAACAAAATTGGCTTACAAATGACCCTTACTCTAATGAGGGAGCCAAGGAGCCTGTGTCGAGGAGCCAAGGATTATCTGTGCATTCCACTCCTAATTGTATCCCGTAGTGGAGTCGTGTCCCTGGTGGCTACCCAATATGAGTCACTCAAGAGGTTTTATTTTATTGTAGTTTGTTGGAAGTTGAAAGTGGAATGAACATAAAAGATAACTATTTTACTTTAGTTTTGCTTATTCATATAGTACTTAAGATCAGTTGTAATGTTTCAGGTGCTAAAATAATAAGTGATTATTGGTCTTTTATAGTTTAATGTATTTAGAAGGCAAAAGTATTTATTTAATAACATAATGTCATTTTATGAATTGAAAGTGTTCCACATGTTTCAAACTCCTTAGATTGTGTCTCTGAGAACTTTTTCCTGTTTTTTTAAGTACTAAATATATCTTTAAGAATATATAAAAATGGGCCAATGAGATATTTCAGTGGGATAAGTGCCTGCCTAGCAAGTACAAGGTCCTAATTTCAATCCCCAGTACTAGG
>NW_004524719.1:2396168-2403142 GCF_000260255.1 Octodon degus | reverse complement strand
ATATATAAACTTTTACATGTGGACTATGATACATGCTGAACTAAAGTGCCTGACAATGAATTTCTTAGAGTATATCCCAGTTCTTAAGTGATGAATAATGTTCGCATTATTTACAAATCCTTCAAGATAATGGATTGGCTATAATGGACAACATGGCATAATTCAGGCTATCCCATTGTGTTGCCATATTGTGCCCATTTTTCCAGGGAAGATTATCACATAAGACCTACACAGCAAAAGGTCAAGACCTGCCACCAGATGATCTGGAACTGTTTAGGTTTTTATAAGTGACAAACTATATTTGCTCCCTTCTAGAATTTTAAAGAGTCCCACCTCAGTGCAATACCAGCTCAAAGTCCAGAACACATCAAAATCTCATCAACTCAAAGTCCAAACTCTACCCTCAGTTCAGGTATAGATGACCACCCTGAGTGTAAATCATCAAGGAGAGTTCCTGGCATACAGATCTTTCTCTTTCAAAGCAAGAAGTACTATCTGCTCTAGAGTATTTAGTATTGCTCTTATAATAATCTCTCCTTTAAGCATCATTTTATGCTCTCCCCACTTTTGTTTCCAAGATTACTCATGTATTTTTTTCCGACATGTATGGCAACAGCACCTCATATCCAATATCAAAATTTCTATCAATTTTTCATGCTTTGCAAACATTGTCTTAAAGTTTCCTCAGGCCTGGAGTTCGAATGCATCTGTGTCTTAGTTCTCTTCTCCGGCATTTCTGTATGACCCCAAATCAAGTATAACCTACAGCTTCACTGCCTCAAGGCCAAGACCAAAAACCCTGGAGTACAAAGCGTCAGCTTCTTCTCTGACTTTTGATCTGAAATATCCCACCAGCTTCCTCTGGACTAACCTTTCAGCACTACATTATCTTTTTGTTAACTGCTTAATAATTGTGATATTAGGCGTATAATTGTGGTAGTCATGATGACAGTCACAAGAATTCATGTCTTAGAGCTTGGGCATTGTATTTGAAAATAATTAAAAGTTATAATAATCATAAATGCTATAGTTAATTTGTTCACTAATTACTTAGTTATTTTATGCTGAATCAATGTAAGGTATTAATTTAAAAGTTAAACAGAGCATTAAAATGGCCAAGTATATAGGCAGCGTTAATATGACAAATACTTGCAACTTTTCACATGGTGGATTTGCCCTTCCTTCTATTTAAATTTGGTTATTAACTACTGAATGAAAAAAAAAGATCTTAGTAAGGATGGTTAACATATGAAATGAGTAAAGAGTTTATGAATAGTTATTGGGAATGAATTTTCTGAAGAGGCGGATATGACCTTGGAAGAAGATTACTTTCAAAAGAAATATTAAAATACATACTTTTTCTGATTGGTATGTTTACTTATAAGTTCTAATTTCTTAAACATAAAAATGTGCACTATTATTTTGACATGACATGGTTCCCTAAAAATGCAATTGAAAGTTACAACAAGGGATACTAATATTGTTTTATAATCATCCCACATTTTGCTATTTCTGAACAAATGTAGAGACTTTAGCTTCTGTGAATATATCAGGCCATAAAGTGGAGGATGAATTAAAATGAAATGGAATTCATTACAGCATGACTGGTTTTGAAAGAGTGACCTACATAGTGAAAATACATTTAATGTAACTCCATATATATTTCATAATATTTTTAAGAGTGTACATTTGTATTATACCAAGTATGCAGCAGTGGAATTGAGCAGTTTGAGGATTCCTGTAAAATAATTGTGGCACTGTACAACACTGGGCAACCAGAAATTTTTGGAGTAGGGACAAGACAGTGTGATTTAAAGTGAAAGTAAAAATGCATATTTCTTAATCTAAAAGCATGCTTGCTCTGGCGAGGTAGCTCAGCAGATTAAGCGTCTGCTTAGGCAGGCACAGGGACTGGGGTTCCATCCCCTGGCACCACATGCCCGCACCAGCCCCATGTCTGGGAGCAGTGAGCCAGCGACCCATACGGACATGGTAGTTCATGCCTGTAATCCTAGCTCTGGGGAGGCTGAAAACAGGAGGATCACTAGGAGTCCTAGATACTTAGGGAGACCATGTACCAAATACATAAAAAACAAAAGTAAATTAAATTAAAATAGAATGCCAGGCATCCTCTCCAGAAAGTCTTTCTTTGGGTTACTCCATTGCATTTGAAGAAATATGCATAACAGAGGACACAGAGATGCTGAGTGGTGGCAACTAATGAAAGAGAATCTTTCTTCAGTGTAATAAGAACCATTACAGATTCTTTCTCTCTTGCAGGATTTTTGATATTTTTATTGCATACTTGTATCAAATCTTGATTAACGACTGTGTCTGAGGATGTATGCATGAAAGAAGATATAGCTTACTTCAGGCTAGCATTAGAGCAGAGAAAAATCGAACATATGGTCTCTGTTTTAGTTCCAATGGATCACGGTTAACCTTAGCAGAAGACATGTGTTATACATAGATAAACTCCTAAGTGCTCATATGTGAGTTTGCATTCAGTAGAATATTCAAATTCAGATTTGAACATAACTACTTGAGAATACTTACCACTCTCCATCCGAAGTGTGTGCACGTGTATTGATGTGTACCTTCCGTAATCCAGCGGCACAGCCCTGACAATCCTGGCTCCTGATGACAGCACCAGGACACTCGACAATCCGAAGCTGCTGAAATTGTCATAGTGAAGCAGCCCTGTCACGTTCCGCTTGTCTCTTGTCTTAAGAGAGATATTACAGGAAAATGTGTTTGCTGTAATGTAGTCTGAGACATTTTTTCTTCATTATACAATTGATGATGGATGGATAAATGAATGAATGGACAGGTAGATGATTAGATAGATGAGAGAGAGAAAGTAGGAGAGATCATCAAATTACTATAAATTTCTCTTTGCTCACAGTACTTTCAGAACATATATCATGTTTTTTACTTTTTCTCTCTCACTTTCGAATTTCACATTGCCTACACTTAAACGTCTGTCTTGAACTTTAAATTCTTCTGTTAACAGTTCAAGACTCCTAGGTTTTCTCCAAATGTTTTTCTTTCTTTTTTTTTTTTTGTAATTTTAAAAAAGAGAATTAACAAACAATCAATGGAACTGCTTACTAGGACAGTGACAAAAGTTGATAGAGGAGTTGACCCGACAGTCGACATGTGTTTCTGCCACCCCATTTGCCTTGGTTGTTGCAAAGTCTTCTATCTCAGTGTCTCTATTTGGAAGACCATCTGCACTCTTAATCTCCTAGTAGGCATTTACATATGTAGACGTATATTTATTTGGATGAATATTATTTATACTGTTCCAGTGTCATTTTCTAACACTTAGGCATTATGAATCCAGGAGCTATACAATTTTTGTTCATTCACTTCAATACCTCAGAAAAATAACGTGTGGCATACAACATATTACATTTTGTGTCTTGCATGCTTAGTATTCCAGTGGTATTTCAAGGCACGTGACCTATTTAAATTATGAAACATACTATATATATTAGTGTTAGTGATCACAAATACTTATAATGTTGTGGGAAATCACTACTAACGTGTATTTTAGTATTGTGCCTGTTGGTAGGCACAGTGCTAAGTGATTTAACTGATTATAATTCTAAAGGGAGAAATCAGACCTGCACAAGAGATTAATTGTATTTACCTTAAACAGCTGAAGTGGGGCCAGGGAGATAGCTCAGTAGAACAAGCGCTTGCCTGCCAAGCACAAGGCCCTGAGTTCAAGCCCCAAAACCAAAAAAAAAAAAAAAAGGCTGAAGTAACAGTGGATAAAAGACTAAAGCCTAATTGCTAACTATTACCGTAACTATTGAGATAACTTTTTTTCTAAAAGTCAATACCATAAAAAAATTTAGATGTTTAGACTGCTCAAAATTTTACTTCAAAAATGTATTTACTAACCAGACTTCACTTTGCATAATTCATAACAGAAAAAATAAGTTTTATTTAGTTTGTAACTGTGAATGCAAATATATATTAGTATCTTATTCACACATAGTATTATATATAATATGCATATGTCAGTGTGATACATAAGTTTTGAGTCTTTACATATTATTTTCCTTTTCTCTTCTCTACAGGAGTCAAGCACAAAAGCATACAAGAAGAAAATACCCTAACAAATATTGGTGGAATAAATTTAAAGGTAAACATTATAAAAATGTTACATCAAAATTTATGTAGTAATGTTAAAATTGTTGTCATTCAGTTTCTGCCAGATTGCTTATAGCTAAATTGAGCTATTCAGAGGTTAATGAGGAAATTTTCTTTTTATTTTTAAATTTCAATATAAAAATCATCTAATTCATCATCACTTCTTACTCAATAAGTTACTAGACATTTTGCCATACTTTTCAAATATCAGAAATGCATGA
Source organism: Octodon degus (assembly GCF_000260255.1). Lineage (NCBI taxonomy): Eukaryota > Metazoa > Chordata > Mammalia > Rodentia > Octodontidae > Octodon > Octodon degus. The sequence continues at coordinate 2,398,757 of NW_004524719.1, read as the reverse complement.
AGATGTATTGACTATTAAATTTTGTAAGAAATCTTGTAAATATTTCATTGAAGACTTTCCTTGAAAGCTTAAATCAAGAGCATGATATTTTAGCAAGAATAATGACTAACTTTTGTAAATTAAATTTTATGTGGTTTATGAAAACAAAACATTTGCATTTGACTAATACATAAGTATTAAGCTTTGAGTAATTTAGTGGTTGGCTTGGGGAAAATATATCTCCTATAGTTTTAATGGATGATTAGTTAGTCCTTGAGATCCTTCTTTCCTTTTACTTGTATTATACCTTTCTATTTGTATTTCTTCTTTTGAGTTCTTATACTAGGGAAACTATACAATATTTACACATGTGTGTCTGGTTTATTTCACTTATGAGAGTGATTTGTTCTAATGGTGTTAGGATATCATGTCTGCATCTTGTACAGCAATTGACCAGTAGGAAGAGGTATGCAATGGGTTAATTATTGAAACTGTCCTACTAATTTGATTTGAAACTGTCTCATTGCTATTTGTTTATCAATAAAATTATGGGAAAAAGTAGTTAGGATAGATATATAGTTACATTCTCTTAAAGAATAGAGGGATTTGTTCTAATAGTGTTTGTAAATAAGATCATGTCTGCATCTTACACAGCAAATAACCACTAGGAAGACTGTATACAATGTGTTAATTATTGAAACTGTCCTATCAATTGGATTTGAAACTGTCTCATTGCTATTTGTCTCTCAATAAAATTTGGAAAAAATAAAAAAATGGATGAGTAAAATATCTCATAAAAAGTGTTTTTGATAATAATAAATGTTTGGAACAGATAAATATCCCATCAAAGGTGAAATAATAAGGAAATTAATTATTTTAGCTAGTTTAGTATAAGACATACTCTGTCACAGATTTGTTATACTTTGCCTGACATCTAGGTTTAGATAGACAGACAGACAGACAGACAGACAGACAGACAGACAGACAGACAGATAATGTGTTTCTGATCACTTATATAAATGGAAATATCAAAGTGCTGATATTTCAAAACATTAGACATCTTTGGAGCAATAGCCACGGATTTTCATTATATGCTTTTTATTTTTAGAGATCTACTCTAAACATTTTCTTTTGTTATAAAATGAAAGTGACAACAACAAACAAAGTGCACTGCATTGAGTGAGCAGACGCAGCTTCCACAGAGGGGCCGGGAAGCCCCTCCTCACGCGTGTCCTGGTGTGCCCTCAGTCCTTCCAGGAGCCTGCATCGTTTGTGGCGCTGGGAAGCCCAAGCAAGGCTGAACGCGTCTCCCACGGGTTCGGAGGGCGTCCGTGGCAATCGCTTTGCTTTTCAAGTGTGCCTTCCTTGGGAGCGAAGACAAACAGAAAATGCCAAGTGTGTTAGGAGACATTGGACGGCCAGCACAGAGTCATGACAAGCACTTTACTGCAAGATAGCGGAGCGTTACCTCTCACCACGTGTAAAACTGTTTTCACAGAGGAAAAGCACTGAGTCTGAGTACGTGTGCATGAAAAGTTTACATCTGCTTTGAAGCCCATCGTGCATATTGAAAATCTTTTAACATTGAAAATTCCAGTTTTCTGACTCTAATCTTAGGGTTAGGACTGTGAACAGGATTATGTTTAAATTGAATCATTTTTCACACCGGAGCTAAATTCAGTGAAACAACTTCAGAGAGGTCTGTGGTGGAGCTCGTGGAACCTCGCAGAATATATACTTCTGGGATAAAATTTTCTCACACCTTAATGCTAATGCAATGGTATGTTTCAAATTTAAACAGAGTTCTGATCACTGCAAAGAACAAGAATGGAATAGCTTACTTATTCGATTAATCTGAATACATTTGTCAAGTTCCACTGTTATTAAGACATTTAAAGAAAAAAAAAAGCCTGGTGGAAGAGACTGTATAGTAATCACCTTCTCATAGTGAAGTCTACCCAGGGATTTATGTGACTTTCTATTAAATCTCACTTAATCTTTGGCTTTTCTAAGCTATGCTTGGACTATTAATATAAAATATAGCACTTTAAAGTGATAAAATCTAGACAATTAAGTGAGTGATGATAGAACTGGGATTAATAACTGAGAGAGGAAACATTTGCTTAAACATCAGCTATGACTGCAATTTTATCTCAATTTACACTTTTTAAAAAAATATTGTGATTGAGAGCTTGCAGTTTTGTTAGTTAAAGATAGATTTATATTTCAGAAAAAAGATGTAGGGTGTGCTTTTATAAATCCTACCTGTAAACATTTCATTAATGTTTTCTTCAGAAAGGGTTTTCCCAGGAACTCTTTTCTACTTTAAATTAATAAGTGAGTTCTCTTCAAACAGATTTTAATATATGTTTTCCCACATTTATGAATAGCTATGATATAAGATACTTTAACATTTGTTCTATAATTATTAAAATTACCCAGTTTGGTACATTGTTAAAATAAACAAAATATATTCATTTAAATGAATTAAACATGAGTGCCCAGTTTAGAGAGATATATATTCAGCTTATTTCAAATTAATTTTACGGATTGTCTCTTTGTAATTTTGATAATCAGGAAATGCATGTTTTTTTAATATTTATTTATTTT
>NW_004524719.1:2384879-2396068 GCF_000260255.1 Octodon degus | reverse complement strand
GTGGTGCTGGAGGATCGAACCGCGGTCCCGGTGCTTTGCCAAGCTTGTTTCAAGTAGGTGCTTTAGACCACTGAGCCATCTCTCCAGCCCCTGCATGTTTATTTTATTTTATCATTTAATATTTATTGTTCTCTTTTGTCTTTCTAACAACGTAAGTGCTAATGTCTATTTCAAACAGTTGATATTAGGATTAAATATAATCTATGTACTGTGTCTACACACTAGTATTTTGTTTATCTCCCTGCATATTTTTAGTTTAATGAATAAACATTATCATATTATGTAAAAAAAATCAAACAAAGGTATTAACTGACTAAATTTAACCAAGTAAATCATTAACTCTGTGTTGTCGCATGTGATATTCTGTGCAGTATTGTAGTCATCAATATTTATTTATGACCCCCAGGAAATGATAGATGTTCATTAATTCATTTTCTCTTAAAAATTACCCTACATAATTTTAATTGTGATTCTTCAGAAGGCATGGGATAAATTTGAAATTGTGCTGTTGTGTGATATTATGTCTTTATTTATTTTAAGTATCTCCAGAAAGCAATTATCATCAGCATTTGTGTACATTTGAATTCTTAAGAACAGAGTAGTAAATCTGGACCAGAATAAACAAGAGTGAGACCAACTTGCCTTTCTGTGTTGGCTTTGAGCTGTAGAAACTCTGCTCTCTACTTACAGTGGTGGGTCGCATGTATTCTGGTTACAGTGGTGGGTCGTGTGTAATGTCCTACTTACCACTGTGGGACTTATATGTTCTGTTTCATACAAAATTCAGGAATTCCGCTCAAGGATAGGAGAGACTTCCACCTTTCCATCCACATCACTCGTGCTGCCAGTTGTCAGCATGCAGGGATCCACAGCAAGGAATGTTTGCCCTGGAGTCTCTGGGATGAATGTTCTCTTGTCATGTAACCCTGTAGATTTATAAGCGCTCCTTATACTCTGAGGGACAGCATCAAGCTGACAGATTCTGAGGAAGTATATGATTATGTGCCTTCTTGCGCATTTGTTGATGAGCAGCATTATTCATGTTGCTTGATATCAGACATTTATCCCTTTAGCTTATTCAACAGTGTCAGCTCCTCAAAACGTGTCTCATTGAAGAAATAACCCTCATCCAGTCTGCAGTAAATCAATCACTTTGTATTTTAAGTAACACGACAATCTTTAATTTGTCACAAAAATAACCTCATGAAAAATAGTTTCTTAATTCAGTGATCAAGGACTACACTTTAAGTTTCATAAGTTAATAAAACTACTTCCTATGCAATTATAAATAATTTTATATGGCTGGAGAGACAGTCAGCAGACTAAAGCGCCTGCTTAGGCAAGCTGAGGCAAGCCAGGGACCAAGGTTCGATCCCGGCACTACGTGCCCCGCCAGCCCCGCCCCAAGGCCTGACGAACCAGACAGAGTCTGGGCCTAGTGGCACGTGTCTGCAATCCCAGCCCTGGGGAGGCTGAAAGCAGGAGGATCACCTGAGTCTGAGCTGCGTAGTGAGACCTACAACAACCAAATACATTAAAATAATTAATAATGATGATAATAATAATAAAGTTATACACTTGAAAGATTGCAAAGAATTAATCACTTCTGAGTGGAGGTCAATGAGTATTTTCAAGCGTGTTGTTCTGCTGGAGATAATTCCTTGTTTCTAAGAGTTCTATCACTTCTTCCACATCTATTAAACATCTTAATTCTTTAATGTTTAAAGTTTTTAAGTTCTTTTTTTTTCTTTAACTTTCTCACTTTTTTCTTTCTTGGTAATTATCTAAAGCATATTTGTTGTTGATAGGACAGGCCGTCTACATGCTTTGTCTTAAACTTTTAAATTTTTTTCCAAAACTTTTTCAATGATTACAGAATATGAAATATGTTTTACCAAGACTGTTGTCTTTAAATATATAATTAGATAACCACTTCATGCGATTGTCCTTACTGTACTTGTGTTCATTCATTTTCTTTCATTCTGGCTCTTCTTTTTTACCCTTTTCAATCCCCAGCAGCTAGTTGGCATTATCAGTATAGGATAAATTATTCAGTATTAATTGCTTGGAGCAAAGGGAGAAGAATATTGAAGGGCCAGTTTAGCAGAGCACACACCCAACAGCACGCAATGCATCAGGCAGCAGAGCTCTGATGGAGGGGCTGGAAGGAATACTAAGGCATTGAGTCATCGTGCCTTACTATGGGATAGTTTACTTGATTACCAGAGTATGATTAGTTTTCATACTCTGTGAAGAAATGTCTCCAGAAAGAGGGTGAGGAGAAATTTTTAGGGCCCAGCTGAGCTCATGGAAAAAAGAATGTCTGAAATTTTAAGGTTTGATAGTTAATTAACCAGTCATGTGGTTTTCCTTGGTTAAAGACATTTTTGCAAAGTCCAGTATTTTAACTGTACACATGTACATTTTTACATGCTCACCATAAACTAATTTTATTGGAATACAAAACCTCCTTTACTATACAAAATTATTCAATTTAGCAGATAATGTTCTCCATTTTATTGATCAGAACACTAAACATAAATCCATTTTGGGTGCTTACTGAAGCAATGCTTTGGTCTTATAGGAGTGTGTTGATATATACAGTTTGATTTTTTTTGAAGTATGCACCATGCTTGAGGAAACACATTAAGTAGAGCCCTTCGGGTTTTTACATTATGGATTCCTGATTATTAACTTTGAGATTTATCATCCACATTTTATAGTAAAATGCTGGGACTGTGCTTCAAATTCCTACAAATTATGTACAAAATTTTGTTTAACATTTTTATGCCTAGAGGTTTTAAAATTTTTCATCAAATTTCTCAAGAATCTGTGACTAAACAGATTTTAAACAACTAAAACCAGTAAATACAGATAAAATGCATGGATAAAATATGGACTGCTTAGATTATACATTTGTTTTTAAGTGGTTTCCCAACTGTAGTATGTAATAATAGCAAAGCCACCTGAATAAGATTTGGGCAAACTAAGAGGGTTTTATCTGTGGTATACTTTTTGGTATCAGGAGTTGTACTCATAACCCTGTACTTGCCATGCAGGTGCCACACCACTGAGCCAAATCCCCAACTCTGTTTCTTTGTTGATTTGCTTGCCTCCTTGGTGCTGAGGATCAAACCCAGGACCATATATTCCAGGCAAGCACTTTACAAAACGCTGAGCTACAACTGAAAAGTTATTTTATAGGTCAGTTTCATGTGAGAACAATATGCTCTTTCTACATGTCTTTGACATGTTATGAATTTAATTTGATAATTTATAGAATTAAGCCAACATCAAACTTTAAATGACCCACTGATGTCATCCTACACTTTTAAATTTACATATCTGTGAATGTTCTTTACTAAAACCTATAAGCCCTATCTCCTGATTCCCCAAATTTGTATGGTCATTTTCCAATTCATCAGCAACCAAGGAGTGTTGAATACAAGGATAACAGCGATCACTTCCACACCATTGCGTCCTCATTTGACTTCTTAAGTTCTTATAAACCCAAAATGCAGATAACAACACCTATTGCTGTTACACATCCTCCTGAAAAAAAGGTGTCATAATGTAGTTAAGTGTTTTCAAATGCTTAGGAAGTAGTTGACAAGAGTGACAGCAAATAGTAACTCCTTTGAGTCACAGACATGAAGATTTTTTAAGTGCTGTATCTGTGTTGGGGATGTTTAAGTGAGGCAATCCAGCCTACATGGAATAACACGACCTCATGCCGTGAGCGTGGCTGAATAATTGCAGTGTCAGGGTGTTGAGCTCTGTAACATGGAACTGACACCTGCTAAGTGTTCTCAGGTACCTAAGGTAGGCGTTACTATCCAAATTTCTTCATAGACCAACTTAAATAATTCAGTTTAGATGGTGTTTTATTCACATTCAGATTTACGAGCTATAATTTTAGAGCTTTTGCTTGTTTCTCAAAGGACTCTATTCTTTTCATCATCTTCTTTGTTGTGATTTCTGTTCTATCTCAAATAGGAATTGTTTTTGGCAACATTTGTTCTTGGATTCAAATACAGACATGTTTATGGGTTATAAAAATGTTGTAGAACTTCTTTTTTACAGTTTACCTGTTTTAAACTGGCATATATTATAACATAATGCCTGCTTCTTCAACATTATTGAAAAAAAATGGTGTATTGAGATTGTTCTGAATGTAAGTAAAATAGAGTTGAGACCAGTCCTAGCATGAGTGTTGGCTTTATTTATTAAGTCAGCTCTGCAAGGGCAGGAAAAGCCACTGTATGGAACTGAACACACATCGAGCAAAATGCCGTTTACTTCTGATTTAAAGCAAGCCCTCGGTACAGGTAAATCATTCACGAAGAGGGCAGCTAAATCAAGACACGAGATCTTAAGTTTTGAAGTTTCATATCAGCTATAGCTTTATACAGACTCAGTTACAAAATCTGATGGGAAAAGATGGAATATATTAAAGAAAAATATGAAGATGCACCTATTTTTCTCTGACCTTCAGGAGGCTGTTTGTCTTGGATGACGTTTTCAGAGAAAAGCACAGGTGAAAAGGTATATTTCATAGTAAAATAATACATTTGTAAAATCATATACATTTAAAAGAATTTATTTTTAATCAAGATTAGTTTTAAAAGTCTTAAAATGTCAGGGAACCTGGAAAATCCTTGCATTCATCTTTTATGAATCGATTTCATTGCTTTTATTTCCATCAGTTCCTATTTTATAACTTGATTAATGTCTTAGCCTCGTTATCTCTGATGATTTTCTTAAGTGGATCAATATTACTGTTTTCTTATAATTGGGAAATGAGAAAATTAGTGTAGAGATCTTTCACTTACTCTTTTGCATTGTTACAATAATGAACCTGTCTTGTATAAGCAGGCTTACAGGATCAGGAAAATTGAATACAGGATAATGTTGATAATTTTCCAGCTGTAATTTTACAATGTCATAAATAATTTCTGACCCCAAATTATGTGTTCCGTGCATATAGACTGTGCAAAATAGTATTTCAACTATAAGGCTTACTTCCTATCAGCAAAGATTACTATGTCGTTTATAGGTAATTTGCAGTGACATTCATTTGCTATCTCAATTATAAATTGAAATTATAATATGTGTAACATATTTTCTGAGTAAATCATCCAAATGCTGCATAAGGCTCAAAAATTGAATAAGGCACCATGAAATTTTAATTCAACAATGTCCAAAGTTTTTAGTTGAGATTGCAGGCTCCAGGCCTCCATGACTATCTCGTGTGTTTCACTCCTAGCCTACGAGACCTTCAGCAATATTTCCTGAGACTCTGCTCATGATTTGATAACTACGGGTTGGAGTGTGATGGAGATCCCCAAATTTCTATCTGTAACCTGAATCTGTTCCATTACAAAGTTTCATTATTCTACTTTACAGTAATAAACATAATTTGTGGGCTTCCTATTATTTTCCCTAATTCAGAGTTCTTCCTTTGGATATGCTTAAATATTTAATTCAAATAAATTGAAAGAATAAAACACTATAATTCAAACATTCAATTGTGAGTGAAGTTATGATTATGTGCAGAAAAAATGTAACAATATATTTGAAAACAAATAGGTATTCTTTTTTTAAAAAGTCAATGGAAAATGGAGAAAATATCATACCATGTCTTTTAAGTAGATTGTAAATCACAGATACAGCATAAATCTTAAAACAAAAATTAATGTTAAACAATATTAAAAAACAACATTCCAAAAATCAAATATTAATTAATTAAAAATTAAACTTTTTAAAACAGTTGATCTAAGAAAAAGTTTTTACGATAGTAAAGAAGTATTAAGAATAAAACATAAGATAAATACTAGAATGGCAATTAAACGAACAGCACTTCTAACAATTTAGGGATAGGATATCGCACAAAGTTGTAGTATGTAGCAGACATGGACGGTGTCCATGAAGCGTACTGGTGGCCAGGTGGCACTTGTGGGAATGAGCTACTGCTATTTCCTTGATATCCACCCTGTAGACCCAGACAGAATCATGATCCATAGGGTGCAGGAGAAGCCCATTTGTAGACTACGCCTATGGAAATATCTTGCTGCTGTGTACAAAAGAATAACTGAAAGCTACTTTTGCATACCTCTTTTTCTCCTGTGTTTAATTGTTTGCCCTATTTCATGGGTTCTTTCCATTCTTATTCATGGAGTTGTGGTCATTTTGCTCTCTCTGTAGAACATCTTTAAGTAGCCTGTGTAGGCTTGGCTTTGTCATCATGAAATTCTTCAGTTGTTCTTTGTCATGGAAGTATTTTACTTCTTCATTATACTTGAAAGAGAGTTTTGCAGAGTACATCATTCTGGGTTGCAATTTGTTTTCTTGCAAAACGTGTACTATTTTGCTCCATGCTCATCTTGACTTGATGGTTCGTAAAGAGAAATCTGCCATTATTCTAATGAGTTTTCCTTTAAATGTAATCTGTTTCTTTTCTCTAGCGGCTTTTAGTATACTGTTCCTGTGCTGAATTTCTGAGATCTTAATTATTACATGTCTGCATGGCTTTTAATTTTGTTGGTGTTCTTTGGAGTTCTATATGTTTCAGTTACTTTAATGTCAGATTGTTTCTGCATATTTGGGAAGTTTTCTGCTATTATTTCCATCCATATTCCTTTTATGTCATTTGTATTAATTCCTGCCTTCTCATTGATGCCTATTTGTCTCACATTGTTCATATTTGCATTGTCTTTCAGGTATTGAATTATTTTTTTCTGCATCCTAGTTTTTTTTAAGAGAATTTTTCTTAATTTTTTCACTAGCTGCAATGGTGTCTTCAAGGTCTGAAAGTCTATTTTCACTTTCATTCAAATGATTTTGGCAGCTCGTGATTGAGGTTTTAATTTCTTGTATATCACTTTGAATCTGCTTCATGCATTCTATTTCTTTCCTATATTGCTTATTCAAGGATTCCATCATTTTGCTATTTGCTTCTAGTTTTTTTAGTGTGCTCTTTAGAAGCAGTTAGTACTTCTTTCATTATAGTTATTTCATTTTCTACCTCAGAAATTATTTGTGATCCGATTTCCTCTAGACCTTTCTGCAGTTGTTTCTTTACTTCTGACTGTATTATGTCAGATATTTGAAGTGTGTGATTTTCAATTTTTTCTATGCTAGTGTCTCCTGCATTTGTTCTGGGTGGGCTCAGGGCCTGAGAATGCATTTCGCTTCTTCTCTTTGTCATTTTGTATAGCACTGTCTTCTGATCTCTGGTGTGGAGCTTAGATAGAGTTATTACCTTAGCACCAGTTTCAGATCTATCAAGTTTAAACTCATCCAGGTGAGTGTGGCTTGGGTCAGGTTGCTGTGCTCCACTTCTTCCTGCTGCAGCCCTTGGAGGTGAATGCTCTGTGACACTCTGGCAAGATGTTCTGCTCTTGAATCAGCTGAGTGGGTCTTGCCTCTAGCCACTTTGCAGGAAGTTCTACTGCAGGGTTCCATACTGACCCTTACATCTGCCTGGGCTCTGGGTTGAATCCCAAATAGGTATACCTATGTAGACAATACCATAAGTAACAGAGAATGGCTAATGATTTAATTAACTATAACAATTACATCATTTGTTTATTATTCAAGAAAATATTATTAGAACTTCATATTTAAATATTTAGAAGAAAAATTAATTACATAGGGTTTGCTATAAAATAGTTCATTAAAATTGAGATACGCTAAAATGTTTGCAATTGCATATGGATAATGGAGCAGATGTGATTGCTTCTCAACCACCTTTCCTCCTGTCTGCTGCTGGGCACCGCCCTCCCCATAGGGACCAAATTTACCAGCCACTTTTGCAAAGACAAATTCCTAAGACAAGAAGTATAAATAAAAGGGAAACATCTTCCAGGTCCAAATAGATCCATTTCTATATTTGTTTTTCTCTGTTCTTTCTACTATGTGGATGCTTGCAGAAAAGTTTGATGCTCCCCAGGAAGGACCTGGAATCCATGGACTGGGCATAGCAAAGCTTTGGACAGATCAAGTCCCTAAGTTACTGCGTAATAGGGTGCTGCCCCACAAACTTAGTCCTTATCCAATACTTCAACATGAATAACAAAGGAACATGAACTACATTGGAGACACTATAAAAGCATTGTGGACTTACTTCAACTGGCCTTGTCATAAGTATTTTAGTGGTACTTCACTCATTTGTGGATTTCAGTGAAAAATTTTTTAACTGAAATCCTATAGAAGTCAGCAATGAATTCACCTAGATAATGAGACTATATATGCCATTGTTTGTAAGGTTAGCAGATTAACAATTCTCTGAAAACTACTCTACTTATATGTAATTTTATTATCAGTAAAGTCCACAATGAAAAATTAAACTAGGTAAGATGTTCATTTCCATTATAAAGTTACCTTACAGATCCCTTCAAATTTAAATTCAGGACTCATCCAACAAAAGCTATAGAAAAGTAAAATTTTGTATTAGATTGTCTTCATTTATCTTACGCATAAGTGACTAGAGTAAATCTCCTCACCTCAACATTTTCCCCCATTTTTGAAATTAAATTAAACTAACAAATGTATATTGGGATTGTGAACTGTCCCTCTATCTCAATAGGAATCGTAGGAACTAGAAAGCATTACTTCTGTAGTAGTAGTACCTTGTTATTTCTTTCCATGCAGCTGAGCAGATTTATCCCAAAATTTCTGACAGTAGTTCAAATACTCCCCCCCACACACACTCGCCTGTGCACACACACAAACGCACATTCATGCAAATGCATGCAGTGACACGTACACAGATGTGCCTGCTTGCACACTCTGTCTTTTTTCATCTACTTTTGGCAATAACAAACGTAAAAGTCATATACAAGGACGTGAGATTTCTTTTCAAAGTGACCTGTGTTGTGATTCCGTTTCTGGTATTTAGCAGTTTTCAGTTAATAAAATTATGCCTTGATAAGTCTATTGAAATATCTTAATGGTTAGAATTGCATTCTTAATTCTTTATTAGCAACTAAAAATAAAACAAAAAAATTTAAGATAGTGCATAATACTTAAGCCAAATAAACAAGAAATCAGAATGTGGGAATAAAATCTGAGCCTTCGGGGCCATTAAAAGATTATCTAAGTTCAAACTTTACTGAGAAAACCTGTATAAGTAAAAGATAGAGATTTAATGAAGGGTTATGATGCTAAATAGATCTAAGTATAAGTATAATTATGGAGAGTATTAAAATTTTGCATTAGTGTCCATATATTTTAAATTGCATGCAAACATACAGCACATTCAAATATTGTGACAGAACAAATCTTCAAGCAATTGAGTAAGCAGGCTGGAATGAAAAGCATTCAATTCTGCAGGTTCACGTAGAGAGTAAATAATCTCAGAAGTCCACGCATTAACTTGTTTTAAACATCTCTGTATGAAGCATTTTAAAAAAATATAGAAAATAAATTATTTCATAAATACGTATAACCAGCATTCATATGCATATCAGCATATGTAGTCTGAAAAAGTCAGAACACCATATTTATTGTCTACAATTACTTTTTTTCTCTTTAGGTGTCACAATAGAATAAAGCTTAAAGCATTGTCTTGTAAATCTAACAATTCAAAGTCACACTTTAATGCCCATTATTGTTTGGTATTTCTTGTTAATGAATTATGTAATTCCTTGCCTTTTTTTCCTTCTTTATGCTAAAGTAGAGATTTAAGACACTGAAGTGATTTTTTTTGTGATAGAGAACACTGAACCCAGAATCTTTTCACTGAGCATCAGCCACAGCACTTTTATTTATTTATGCTTTTGTTTGTTTGTTTATTTGTTTTAATTTTGAAACAGTCTCCCTAGTCCCTAAAATGCCAAAACTGGGCAGGAAATTTCAGTCCTCCACTTCAGTCTTTCAGAGTTCTGGAATTAGAAGCATGTTTTACCAGGTACTGTTGATATTTCTTCATATAGAGTACCTTATATTTTATTTTATCATTTTATTTAAACTTAACACAGAAGAGGACCAGCGGGATAACTCAGTGGTCTAAGCTCCTGCTTAGGTAAGTGTAGGGACCACAGTTTCAATCCCCAGCACTACAGGCTGCGCCAGCCCCACCCAGGGATGTGCTGAGCCAGCCACCCTGTCCAGGCATGGTGGAGCATGTCCGTAACAGCAGCACTGGGGACGCTGTAACAGGAAGGTCACTACCAGTCTGAGCTGTGTGGTGAGACCCGGCACTAAATACATTTTTAAAAATAGTTGTATGAACTGAACACGGCATAGAGTCTCTTTTTCAAGAATACCATAAAATCTCTACATTTTCCCTTAACACACCTTTACCTACTACATACATCCCTCATTATAGTCAAATACCAGTTTCTTAGAATTCATTAAGTAATAACACAAGTCATGTTGAGGGCAGGCAGCAGACGAGGACATCTTTCGTGAAAGTAGCAGGCACTTCCACAGGATCACCTAATTCCGATACCTGTGCCGTACTCATCTTCCTGCACATTGTATCTTGCCTTGCATCCCGGGGCTGCTAATCTCATAGCTCTCGAGGTTGATGATTCAGTTCTAATTTAGGTTGTATATAGTGGAAATGCCAGTTCTATCTTTTCTGATAACATTTGTTGCAAAAAGCATCACGTTTTGTTATCGTCTTAGTATGTTTATCAAAATCAATGCTCATTTATGATTGTATTTTTTCCAGTGTTTGCTGCAGGTCAATGCCTGCCTCAGGAATAAAATAATGGGCCTTGCATTTCATTTGTGCAGTTTCTTTGATTTCCTCTGAAAATAATTATCTAGAGGAAACATGGGCATTAGATGTAAAATTTCAATTTGCCTTTGGATTTAAAATCTAATTTGCATTAGATTTAAAATTTCAATTTGTCTGATTGGGAGGTTCATAAATCTTCAACTTATCCTCAGTGAGCTTTAATAGTTTGGTGCTATGTATAGAATCTGGCCACTTATTCTAAATTGTTCATTGTTCTTATTCAATCATAGACATGGATTTACTCTAATATATCTTTATGGTCCCTTTAAGAACCTTAGTGATGTCACGCGTCATCTGGACATTAGTAATTTCCAACTTACATCTTTTTCCTCTTAGCAGTAAAACTGTAGTAGTGAAGAAAATCTTGCATGTCCTTGAACTTTTTAAAAATACTACATTTGGTACATAATTTTAGGTTGGCTTTTTTTTTTTTTTTTTTTTT
>NW_004524719.1:2347030-2384639 GCF_000260255.1 Octodon degus | reverse complement strand
ATTTTGGTTGTTATATAATCGGTAATTTTTTTGACAAGAATCTATTGCTATTCTTATCTTTGCTTCTCTTGAACTAGTGCTTCTGCTTTATCCAGGTGTTTTTAGAGCTATCTTTATCAGAAGTTGCCCCTGGGCTATGTGATGACTTAGGCCTGGTGGGCTTGGCCTGTGCCCACCTCCCTGCTGGTGAGGCAGACCTGAAACTCACTTAGAGCATAATCCTACCCATATTCAATGGTATGCTGAGAATCTTCATTACTGATTTAACAGCATTACATTTGTGACATCTCTGCCTTTTCTCTTTGTTCTCACTTCTGCTCTTCGTTGACTGTAATTGTATGGACAGAAACTTGTTTACAATGCGCAGCTGAGGTCGGTGGCAACGCTGGCCTGCTCTCTGAGTCTCCTCTGGGACACATCTCGTCAGTGCAGGCTGATAGTGAGCATCGTCCTAACCAGCAAGCAGTGACTTCTCTGTGTCTGGAAGCCAAGAAGGGGCATCAAGGGTGGTTCTCCTGGATTTTGCATTCTGATTTATAAACTGTCACCTTTCCATTGGCATCTCATGTGGGTGATGAAGAACAGACAATGAGAGCAAGTCTATATTTCTGCTCATGAAGATTGTGTCTCATTCAGAGAAATGGGGTCAGTATTCCAGGTTGAAATATTTGGAGAAAGCATCTTTTAGAGTAAAATAAGGAATGATATGAAAAATTATAATTTGCAGATATGAGAAAGGCTATATAGGAATGTGACAGAAAAAATCTTCAAAGAGAAATGGTAAAATTTAGTCCTTGTGGGTGGCTTGTAGGATCCTGCTTAACCTGGATGCATTATTCTGTTTACCCTGAGTTCGCTCATGCATGTATGCTCAGTTAGTGGATTAGATGAAAACTGCTTGGAGGAGGATTGACTTGGCTGAGACTCTTACTTATGTGGGATGCTTATGTTGGGGGAGAGAGAGACACACGACAGAGACAGAGACAGAGAGACAGAAACAGACAGAGAGATCAAGACAGAGAGCCAGAAACAGACACACAGAGAAAAACAACTTAGACAGTGAGAGTAAAGAATGCAAAAAATGTGAAGAGACAATAAAAGAGAAAGTAAGGAAGGGGAAAGAAGAGGAGGAGGCAGCCAAGGAGCAACAGGAGGAGAAAAGAAGAACAGTGAAGGCAGGAAAATGAGCTCAGAAGTCCTTCTGAGTCATAAGTCAAATTGATTCAACACCACTTAAACCAGAGTTTTATGCAGTGTGTCAGAAGTCATGGAGCAAAGCAATGCACAGCAGACATGACTAACAAAGTAGATAATTAGACTTCATTTTGATTGGGAATACTGTCTAAGCTGTGGGATTAAGTATCCAGGGAGGATGTGAATTGTATTTATGTTTTGCAACCTATCTTGACAAAGAATTTTCAGGGAAAAAAGAAAAAACAATAATGATATAATAAGATAGTAGAAGAATATAAAGCTTGAGTTCAGAGCAGAGACTAAATCTCTCCCTGTAACAATTTTGAAATCTTGGAATTTATAAATTTCTTTCTCCCCAAAAATATGGCTATTTGACAATTGCAGATCTGTAAAATACAGTCTACTACTTAAATTAAAATGAGCAAAACTATCACTAAAATGAGGAAAATATTGATTTTTTCAACAGCTACAAAAATAATATAAAATATTTCGAATAGTTTTCATTTTTACTTTCTTCAAAAACATTTTCACATCTTTGTAACAGACATCAATGGGGCAGTTTATTAAAATAATTTATGAAAATATAATAGAAACAAATTGTATCCTTTTAAAAGAATGAAGCTACAAACAAAAAGGCTGGATGCAAAAAGAAGAAAAGAAGAACAAGAAGGAAGAGGAGGGGGAGGAGGGAGCGGGGGAGGATGAGGAAGAAGAGGAGGAGGAGGAAGAGGAGGAGGAGGAAGAGGAGGAGGAGGAAGAGAAGGAGGAGGAGGAGGAGGAGGAGGAGGAGGAGAAGAAGAAGAAGAAGAAGAAGAAGAAGAAGAAGAAGAAGAAGAAGAAGAAGAAGAAGAAGAAGAAGAAGAAGAAGAAGAAGAAGGAGAAGAAGAAATATTTCAATTTATGTAGAATATTGAAAAATTTCAAAATATTAGGTGTGAGTTCTAAGCTTCAAAATAGTTTTGAGACCCTGTATAATCCACTCCCCCCGCAAAAAAAAAGTAATTTTGATGGAACTTTGAAAAATCCCAAATAACTGCAATTTAATGCTAATTATACACTGACAGTTCTTTTTTCTTTCATTTCTTCTCCATATAAATAGTTACACTCGCATGGCAGTCATGCTTATTGCATAGAAATTGGAACTCATTGCCTGAGGATTTACAAGTCAACAAAGTAATGAAACATATACATCATTTGGAAAACTAAGAAAAATTACCAAACTCATTTCTCATATTGCCTTTTTTTTCTAGCCCATCTGCAAACAATGGCCACCTAGAGTGCCTTTATATATAAAAATTAAATAATAACAATTTAAATTTAATTTTAGCATTTAGTTTTCAGAACGGTAAATTTTTTATATTCCTGTTTGATAAGAAAAACCTCCTCACAACACTTGCGTAGGTTAAGCTAGCACATCATTTACACTGACTGTATTCTAGTATCCTTTTGTAAGTATATTGGTATACTGAAAATCTTACTCAATATCCACTTTTAAGACATAGGCAGAAGTACATTTTATTTTTGATACTACAATGTTTTGGTTAGCTTCATGTTCAATAAAGACTTAAGCCAAGATCGTCATTATTATTACTGTGAAGAAGAATTAGTCTGGAAATCAGAGGAAATGGCTGCATCACTGTGTAGCTTTGTCATCTTCGCAAGCTGTGTAAGGTCCCTTGATCTATTTAAATCCACAGATGATGAAATTTTCAAGGGATCAACAGCCCACTTTCTTCAGCAAGTTTGTAGAAGCTGAGTCAGTCAGTTACCACTAGGGGGAACTAAAACCCCTAAAGCTTGATTTTAATAGTTTTTAAAGGTTACATAATAATAAAATTCATGATTTCTTATATGATTTAGATATTGCAGAAAATTTTTTTGCTCATAGAAAGAGACACCACCACATAACCATAATGGGAATAAAGATCCCTGCTGTGCCCTGTCACCATGAAGAAGCCACTGCAGCAGCCCCACCCAGGCAACTCGCTGGTCTCTGCGTTCTGACTCTGTCTGAAGACACTGTGTAGTCATTTCGCATAGTGGCATTCTTTCAGCAGTGAGACTCGCCATACTTACTCCTTCAGTGTACCTTGTTAAGGCACAATTTTATTGTTAAGATAATTCCCAACAGTCCTTTCTGGTGACACTTTTTATTTCTTTCTTCTATTTACTGATAGAAATTAGATGAATCTTCCCATGACATCCCAGTTGAACAGTGTGCAATAGAAAATAAGACAATGTATTCCAGGAAGCAAGCTGGAACGATAGAGGACTACAATTAAGACACAATGTCTCTGCAGATAGTAAGGTCCACAGAAGAGGTGGAGACCAAATAGGAGGAAGCCTGTGTACATAAAGACATAGGTGTGGCACGGGTTTAAGGAGATGCTTATCAGTTAGCAATGAAAAAGCTAGAGCTGATTTTAATTTTGACCAAAAGATAGCCTAACCAGCAAGATACACTTGTGGTAGGAAGTTCAGCCTTTCTCACCCAGCAGGGAGAGATAGCAAAGCCCAAGTCTCTTCCACCACAAAGAAGGAAGAAAAATTATATTTTCAATGTGAGTCTTAAGTATTACTCATACTTTCAGGCAAGATTAATCTATTCTACCTCTTTATGCGCTGTCAAACCTCAGTAGATACTGTCGTTGGGCATCTTAAGCTCCCAGTTTTAGATCCTTGATCTCATCGGCCCATACTACTGAACAAAGAATTCTGCACCTACAATCGTTAGAAGACACGTAAAGGGAAAATATTACTTCTAATGAATGGAAAACTATGCAACTGGGTCCACAGAGGATTTTTCTGTCTAATGAATTTTGGATAAATCCTCAGTTCAGTTCTCACCTCTAAAGAAACAAATGAACATGACTAATACTCAAAAGAAAACTAACTAAATATTTATGACAACAATATCTGTGTACTAAGCAGACTATGTCATCATTTGGAGTTCAGTACTGCAAATAATATACCCAACTACTTATGATGATACAGGAACTAAATAATAGATTTAAAAATGTAATCAAATGATTAATTGATAATGCTCCTCTCAAAATATGAGAATGATAATGCTCCTCTCAGAATATGATACACTATGTGAGAAAGAAACTGAATGTTACCAATGTAGGCTCTTTGCCTGGCAATAGAAGGGCACAAAAGCATACATAAGTAAGGACCTTTAAAAAAATCTATTTTAAAGAAGAAACCTGAAGAGAAAAAAATGTTACTGAATTATAAAAGAAACATTTTGTTTAAATATATTTAAAAAATTAGATAAGATGCATTATTGTATCATCAAGAGAAAATAAGTATGGATTGTATTAAAGGAAAATAAATCTTTTAAAGAAACTTAGTAATTCTAAGACATTATATGCAAAATAAAGGTTTTCATAAAGAATCACAATATGTCAGTAATGAGCTAAGTGCTCTTGCTTTGTTTTTTACAGTAGTTCAGGTAATTCCTGGTCATGAATGGAGCTGTCAGGGAAGGAGGTTTTCCCAGTGTGCTCATCATACCCAGCGAATGTTTCAGGGTCTTGGGACGCAGCAACACTGCAACACGGGGCAATGTTCAATGAAACTATTCCTTAAATTACCTCGATGACTTGAATGTAAAGTTAATGACACTTACAAAACTCTTTCATTGTTTCAGTAAATGTATGCTTCTTAATTCTGAGTTGACCTTTAACAAAGAATGAGACATTTTATACTTGTTCATAAAATTAAGGCTTCAAAGTCTTGACAATCTTTTCATGTGACCCAGTGATAATCCCTTTCATATCCCCTTTGGCATCTTAAAGAAAACCGAAAATGAAGTGTCAAAGACACACATATCTTCCAAACAAAGACTGAAGAAACATCAATCAGACAACTATTCAGCCTATGCACAGAGCCCTACAACAATGCAGAATGACTTAATCTACCATGGATGAATGTCACACATCGTGGTCTCACTGTGGCTCTGCTATTATGAGAAGCTTGCTCATTCTTCTCTCCGGGAATGCTACGTGATTGGTGCACACTGCATTTGCCACAAAGATATCATTTCATGATCATAAAGAGCAATGGTAACAGAAGGGTGTGGATGAAAAGACACTAAAATACCTTGGGAAGTCGCAGGGAGAGAAATGGAAGGACCAATGCTAGTGGTAGGGAACGGGGTGAAGCTGTGGACAGGTACAGGTCTGAGAATGTTTGCATTTGCTTGCTGGGTCAGACAGAAGAGCTCAAATGAGTCTAATAAAACAGTAAGACTATAGTGGAAGGGAGTTGAACTGATAAAATGATGAAACACTACTTTGTACTTCAGAGATAGAAATAAAAACATTTTTACTATATAGCAAATGACGATCAATTTTAGAAGGGAGTAAGGAATACATAATGTTTGTGGCAAACATGGTTAATTTTCTGTGAGTTGTGAGGGTTGATTCCTTAACCCCAAAGACTTCTAATATCTTTTTCAACTAAAGTCTCTTCATGTGTCCATTGCAAGAGAGTACATGAGCACACAGGTGGTGTCCACGTCACACCTAATCACACTCCTTTATCCTAAAGAGCAGCTTAGCTTCACCCTGGTTCAAACTTCTTTCTGAAGGTATCCCCTCTGCCCCAGGAAATGGGCTCATTTTTGGTCTGTATATTCTGCACTAGGGTTTCTGCTTCTTTAGTAATTAACTTTGTGGGAAATTCCAAAAGACAATCACAATGTCAAGATTCTCCTGGACAAACCCAAGGACCCACTTCAACTTTCTACCTGCTTCACTCCTGCTTTCATACAAAAAGTTGAGACTACCCCCTTTCAATACTCTGGTTGGCTTTTTATATTTTTTATAAAGAGTAGGGTGGCTAGGAGTTTGCATTTGCATGACAAATATTCATTCAGTGTGTCTAAGTCTATATATGTGGTGGTACTGTCAGAACAGTGTGTAAACAGGAGTGTTATCCCTTTCATCTGTTACTTTGTTGACATGGGAAGCTGAATATTCTCTCATATATCCATTCATTGAACAAGTGCTGTATTCATTAAGAAAATGCTGCTCGCAAGCCTTCTTCCAAGGTGGAAGGGTAACAACAGTGCAAAAACTAATGTCAAGATTTTTCATCTGTAGTGGAAGCAGGTTTGCACTTTGTAGAACACACATTGTGTCATAGGAGGAGATAAAAGCTATAAAGAAAAGACGACATAGCAAGGAAGACGGAGATTTCCTGTACACACAGAGTATTAAGATTTTCACATAAGAATTCACTGATGTGATAAGATGAGAGAAATTACTGAAAGTGAATGAGGGAAGCAGAAGAAAGTTTCTTCCCAGGACCGGGGCCTTATTCTGAGTACAAGTGACAGCTAGAAAAGCCTTTGTGGAAAAAAGAAAGAAAAAAAAAAGCCTTTGTGAGACTGAAAGGAGAAGAATGAAAAAGAATAAAATCAGAGATGATTCATGCATTAATCTACACTTAAATATTAACATGAATATTCATGACAAAATAGAATGCCTAGGAAACTGTTATCTTCTTAATAAAATCCCTGTAACTATTTTTTACAAAGTTCTTGAAATTTAGAGTAAAACAGCAAACTTCCATGGAAATGTTGGGACAAGCTTTTCACTAAATGTAAAGGATTAATCAAGTCAGTAGAAAGGAAATACACATTTCTGCTTTAGTGAAAAGGAACGCATTTCATTATGGTCACAAAAATTTAAGCAAAAGGCATGATAATAGAATAGAATTAGCAGAAAATTGCAAACAATATCAAGGAGAGCTTACCCAGTACAAATTGATTTTGCTCATATCAAAGCTTAAAGTGAAATAAGAAAAAGTGGTTTAGGATTCTGCACCTTGAAACCCAAGACGTCTTGTCACAAAGTGCAGTCCCCTCCCCACAGGAATGCAGATGCTGTCTATAGAATCATGTTTCACAGTGATTGGGGGGGACAAAATAACACCTTCTTTCACAGCATAACCCTACAGCTTTTCTATTAGCATGAAAAGTGTGTCTTAAATACCTCTGCTTGTTTGGCAGTCAAATACTTGACCTATATTTCTAGAAACAAGAGTGAGGCAACTCTCTACCAAAGTAATTTTACGTGTTCAAGGGAAGAACTTGATTCAGTGGCTCTGAGTGAATTTCAGCAGATCTTAGTGAAGCGATGCCTCAGTTTACCCCTTTGCCTGTGAGGCTTTGGCAAGTTTGCATCAGAAGGAGAAACAAGGAATGGGCAAGAAAAGGAAATAAACTCTTAGGAATTATGATTTTTATCTTTCAAATATAATTTTAACTTGACAAATTTTAAGATCCCCCAAATCATAATAAAACTCTGTCTGATAATATTTGAACTTTGTTGTGCAATATATGTCCACAATTAAGTGACCATAAAAGGAGTTTGACTAAATGTTAATTCATAGGAAATGCATAGCTAATACAGCAGAACTTAGCTACTATTATTATTATTATTATTATTTTATATTACTATTATTATTTTAGCAAAGGCAGAAAGCTTATATACACTATCGACACTTTTGCATAATATTGCATGTGTTAGTCTAAAAATGTAAACTCAGGAGCAAATATAAGGAATTAACACCACTAAAAAAGGTGTCATAAAATGCACATTTTCTGTTAAATATGGTTTGTTTCATTAAATGAATAAAGTCATAGATTTTTTTTTCTCAAATCAAACTCTTTAATTATATACTTGGTGAGCCTACTATTGCAAAGAAGACTTCTCTAATACCTTGAAACAAAACTAACTAAGGTAAAGCTCAGTTCTGGCATCTAGATTGTTTTGTACTTATCCAGGCATCTTTCATTTCCCTGTTTTTGTTTTTGTGGAACCGGGGATTGAACTCAGGCCCTTGCGCTTGCCAGGGAAGCGCTTCTTCCATGAGCCATCTGCCTGGCCCCTTATCTCCCTGCTAGTTTATCACCGAGCTACAGGAATGAATACCCCTGTGCTTCTATCTTCTGAGCCTTGTTCCTAGAGCCTACCTGCTTAGAAGTTGTTACGAACAAGCTGCACTTCACAGATGAAATTCTAACTATGTATAAAACATATGATCTGGGAAAGTTTGCATAAAGTTTTATGTAACTTTTCGTCTGTATGATGAGAAAAATAATAATCACAGTAGCAGTAGCACAGGGATGTTGTGGGGGAATGGACACATTTATTGACAAGGTAATCGATTAAGTTCATTTTGGGTTTTATTTTTTTTAAACAAGGAGATATAAAGGACATCTGCTCTTTCACAAATTTGTTGTGCTTGAGTCTGTCTTTGTGATGTCCATCTACTTGTTTAGACATACCAGATCTTTGGAAGGTAAAGGTATGGCAGGCGGTGTGGAGACCATCTGTCTCCCTCCACGACCCCTCAGCCTAGGAGGGTGAGCGCTACACTAGACAAAGCAGACCTCTGCTTGTGCTAAACGTGGCCTCCAGGGTACTCACTTGGGTAAGGCAATTTTGCCAGGTGCAAGGGGAGCTTTAGTGAATTAAGAGGGTCGTTCCAGACACACAGGACACCATGAAGGATGTGCAGCTGACCAGGGAGGCTGGGTGGCACAGAGGATACCGAATGCTTCAGCTGGAGATGCCTTTGAGCTTCACACCTTGTGGAAATGGCAGGAAAGTGAGATCTTGTGACAGAAAACACTGTA
The DNA here is from genome assembly GCF_000260255.1 of Octodon degus. Classification (NCBI taxonomy): domain Eukaryota; kingdom Metazoa; phylum Chordata; class Mammalia; order Rodentia; family Octodontidae; genus Octodon; species Octodon degus. Next base: position 2,375,794 of record NW_004524719.1, on the reverse strand, counting down.
CAAGGAGACATAGAATGTTGGCGGTGTTGTCATTGTACTCTGAACTTCTGCTGGTACCACTGTCTTTTGTGACAGTAAGGCAGGAAAGTATCCTCAGGGGAGCATTAGGAATATTTGCCAGGAGAAGCAGGTTGTTTAAAGAGGAAACTATTTTGCAATCTCAGGTAAAATTAAATTAAGAACATACATTTAAATGTTTAAATAATAAATCATTTATTTAGCTAAGGTAGGAAAAATAAAGGGACAAAGTTTTGATGTATTAATAAGCAGAAAGTACCTTTTTAAAGAGTATAAATATCTATCTTAAAATCTGTACCTGTTACGGTTTGTGTCTAGTTCCCCAAAGCCTCACGCAGTCATTCAGGTGGCTTCTAGAGTTTGTGACGAATTCACAATCTAATGCTGGGATTATGTATGTGAGTGTTCCACCTGCCCTGGGACAGATAATCTGCATACAAATTTAAGGAGGGGACAGAGGCTTGCTAGCTGCCCCAGCTGGGGCTCCTCCCTTTGCTCCTTGCTGTTTTCTGCCACCATGAAAGGCTGCTCTCTGCAGGTGTTATGGTGCCTTGCAGCCACCCAAGTACAACTGTGACCTCCACTAACTGTGAGCTAAATGAGCCTTTCCTTCCTTAATTCTGAGTGTCATGTATTTTGTCCCATTGTTGAAAGAAAAGTAGCTAAGACAGTATCTCTACTTTACATATAATGGTACTTTGTTGTCTATCATTGAGCTTCAAACCAATCATTTTGTTTCATAGAATTTAAATATGATATAAGCACAAAATATGGGGTGAAATTAAATTTTTGAGCATGCATAAAAGTTTATCAAACCTAGATTCACCATTTTAACCATTTTAAATTATGTTAGACAAGATGAATTTACATGTTTGAGTAATGTTTAAGACAAAAATATGATTATTGTAACCTACTTTTTATTAGATATAATTTTGAAATAGTTATTTTTAAAAATATTAGAAGAGATCACTCATAAAATACTACAAAATATTATTAAAAGTGCAAGTAATGAAACAAACTCTAGTCCACAAATATTGATTAAAAATGATCTTAAATCTGCATAGACTCTTAAGAAAAGACTTTTTTAAGTACACACACCTAAATTACTATTGATTATGAAGTAAAATTCCAACGCACTTTACTCATTCTAGGAAGGAAAAATTGAAGACAACATTAACACATAAAATTAACTCAAAGTGCTACTCAAGAGCAAATGTAAGAGAACTATTCAAATTCTTCAAATGGAAGGGGCCAGGGAGATGGCTTAGTTGAATAAGCGCTTCCCTGGTAATCTCAAGGGTCTGAGTTCAATTCCCCGGTTCCACCAAAAAAAAAAAAAAAAGAAAGGAAAAAAAAATTCAAGTAGAGAAAATTTTAGAATTACTTCATTAAGTAGATCGCCGATAGAATTTGAACATGAGCAGTGTCACAAATGCGACTGACTAGGATGAATGCCGTGTTGCAGAGGGGAAATAGTCTTATGATAAACTTCAGCAGAAGATTGTAGTTTAGCAAATGATACACTCGGGAACCTGGAAACAATTCAGAACTCTCTTTGGCTTATTACTGCCTAAGAAAAATGGCTTTTGTGTCAAAACAGTATAGAAGAAATAAAAAAAAATAATAACCCAGAAGACAGATAAAGGTAGAAAATTGGAAAATTTAGAAATTGGTTACCTCTCAGGAGAAAATCCAAAAACTAATACTCTTATACAGCCTAGTAAGCATATTTGAGATAAAAAGAGGGAAGTAGAAAAATCAATAATAATTTGCTTGTTTAGTAACATGTCTAATTTTTTTTCTTCAGTCTGTTTGAGATAGGGGTTTTCTGAGCAAGTCAGGCTACAACTCACTTTGTAGTCTAGGCTGGCTTCTAACTCATAACGATCCTCCTGCCTCAGCCTCCTGAGTGCTGGGATTACAAGAATGAGCCATCATGCCTGGCTTAAAATATTTTTTTAATGAAGGCAACACTACATATAATAAACTTCTAATGGAATTCAATAATTGGAAAAATGATCATTTCTACTCATGCTATGTTGATTATTAATGTTAGTGTATATTTTAGAGTTGGCCTGAGAAGCTAATGAATAAGAGAATAACATATTAAAGTAGAACTTCCAGAGCTAATGAAAAAAGCTAAAATGTAAGATTAACGAGAATAACTTTGGAGGTATCTTAGCAAAATGCGTGGAAGATATCCTGCAGTGCCATGAAATTTACTAAGAATAAAAGAAAATCCTGCTGGGCAAAACTGGGCAAGTACGCTGTCTCCTAATTTTTTGTCTTCAGAAATAACAACAAAAAAAGATTAAAGAATGAGTTTGACTAATTTTTAAAGCCAGACAGCACTAATACTACTAGAATTACAATCAAATATAATGTGAAAATATGAGTGTATAAAATTAAGGGATGTATAAAATTATACAATACTGCAAATCAAGAAGAAAAAAAAACAACTTCTTAAACTTAATCCATTTGTCAGTTTCCTAAATTCTTTTGGTTCTTGGTTACTTTAAATTTTTAGTAATTTGTTTTTAGCAGCCCTAAGCTAAATTCCAATAGTTCTGTTCATTAATAAAAATTGGTCAAAACAGACTAAATGAAAGTAGATGATAAAACTTCTTACCAACATTAATGTGTTTTCTCCAAGTTTGAATAATTACAGTTTGCTCAGCTTTGTGGATTGCTTCTGATGATCTGGGAGTTTCTGCCCACTTTATAGGGATAAGACAATACTAGTGGGGTACAGAACTAGACCAACAGTCACTAGCCTTTTGAACCTTCTGAGTTTCCAGATTTCCTCTACATTTATATCCAATAAAATGATATAGTTTTAGGTATTACTTCTGACTTACATTATTTATTTATAATGACTTTGTTGTTCTTCTGGATTAAATTTAAGTTTTGTCCGCTTCATTAGATTGCTTGCCATCCACCTGAACCCTTTCACCATCTTTGCTTCCTCATGTCTTCCTGTGAGTCCAGCCAGCATCTTCAATGTCTCTAAACACTCCTCGATTATTTCATCCCCTGACCTGTCCTCGTCCATGGAATTTTCCTCTCCGAACATCATAGTCAAATAAACAGGGGCTGGTGAGATGGCTCAGCGATCTAAAGCACCTACTTAGAACAAGTTTAGCAAAGAACAGGGACCGCTGTTCAATCCCCCAGCACCACATGCCAGCCAGCCCCGCCCCCTGGTGGGCTGAGCTGGCCACACACACACACACACACACACACACACACACATAAATGAATAAAAAGAAAACTCCTTAAAAAAATAATTCCAAACATAAAGCAACATCAAGTCCTACTTGGTCTAAATATCTTACTTGATTAACATATTTTATTAATTATACAGTGTATCCCCCAAAAATGAGTTATACCTACTTTCATTATTGAATGTTTCTTGTCACCCTATAACTTTTGTTTATTGATTATTATGTATGGCTGCTTTACAATTTTTGTACCACAGGGTAGCTTTGACTTTGTGCATTAAATAAATACTGTTGGCAAAAAATAAATCTTCACTTGTATTGCTACCTCCAATATATATGCAAATATTTTTTGGTTCACCAGTGCTAGAGACTGAACTGTGTGTGGCAACAGTTCCACTGAACTCCTTCTAACCACAAGTACCTGAATATGACCTTATTAGAAACAGAATCCATGCAGGTGTAATAAATAAAGACCGTCTCATCAGTTTTCCCTGAACCAAGAGGATTGTTAGCCTAATAAACAGCGGAGACGCTGTGGGATACAGACACTCGCAGAGCAAGCCAGCCACATGGCAGCAGAGACAGACACTGGAGTGAACATTCTGATAGCTAGCGGATACTGGCAAACACCAGACACTAACAGGGGCAAGGAAGGATTTTTCTCCCTTACACCCTTCAAAGAAGAGTATGGCTCTGTGCTGCTTGGATTTCAGGATCCTGGTCTCTAGTTGATTGTATTGTATTCTGCAATAAAATCCATCTGTTGGTTTATTGAAAGAAATAGTTAATGCTTATTGATTGGTTGATTGATCACCACTTGTGTACAAAGATCTGTTTCTTTTTAAATTTTATTTAAAAAAGTAAAAACAATAACTAAAGCAAAAACAAAGACAGAAGCAGAGTAACGTACAATACAGATGGTGTAGAATTTCAAAACAAGAATAACATCTTAATAATAGTTATTATATTACATAATTTTATCATTAAATTTGTTGCTCAGATTAATAGATATAGGCATGCAAGGTTGGTCAAATAATTAAACATTAAAGCTTTTTGTTTTATATTTATGACAGGGTTACAGGGTATACAGGGTCTCACTGCATAGATCAGACTCGTAGTGATCCTCCTATTTACAGCCTCCCAAGAGCTGCGATTACAGGCGCTGGCCACCACAGCCAGTCTCAACTGCAGTCTTAGCGCGCCCCGGGGGTGGAGCCGGCGCGGCAGGCCTGGGGCTCGAACTCAGGGCCCCTGCTCATGCTTGCAGCCTCTTTAATCCGCTGAGCTATTTGGCCGGCCCTCAACTGAGATGATTGTAATACTAATTATCATCTGTTTTTTGAAAACAGCTGTTAATGTTTAAAATTCTCACCTTGACTAACTCTATACACTAATGCTTATTTATTTTTTGACCAATTTTATGTGCTTACATGTGACAATATGAACAAATACTTCGAAGAAAACAATATGCAGTATAACAGTCATTGTTGATTTCCTGTCGTCTTGTTTTGAAATTCTGTATTTAATGTTATTTAAATATTTTTTATTCTATTTAAAATAAAAAAATATTTTTAAAATACTATTATGGCAGAGATCAATGAGAATAAATAACTTCCATGTTAGACCATCATCAAGAATAAATTTTTAGATCAAAATATAAGATTCTTGAGACTATCACTGACTTATTTTTTATTCAAAATACTACAAATGTGTAATAGTAACCTGTATCATTGCAGTGGCATTAATAAAAAAACTTGCAATTACAATAATTCCTGAGACCCCAGATATCACCCAACACACCCCGTGTTGTATTATGCTGTACCTCCTGCACGTATTAAAAGTCGTGAAGAGGTTTTACTACCTCATCGTAATTCTAGTCACTTCTTCTTCCCGAACCAACAGAAATTGTAAGTAAAATAGCCAGCAATTGTATTCTGATTGCTGATTTGAAGCCCGATGTTCTCTCCCCTATGCTGCGCAGCCTGATGTTTTCCAAAGATAGATTCTGTACACTTGATTATTATCATTAACTGAGAGTTGGGGGAAAGGTGATGTGTCTCCTGAAACTGCATTCAAGAAGATCTGTCTCTTGACAGAAGTTCTCTTAATTAGTGAAATGTTTGGCACTATGTGCAGTATCGCTACTTGTTCCTTTAGGAACTTTGGCTAGAAGTTTAATCATTTGTCCTAGAATTCAAATAATAACTTTTTAATCATGCATTTAAGCATGTCTTTTATAATTTTATTCAACGTGTAGTACATTTTTCTCTCTAAACAGATGCATGGTTTCTTGGCTTTAATAAGCTGTCAGAACTAAATGTCGTGACAAGATTTCAGGACTCAGCAACGACAAATAGAAAAATTGGCAAGATGCTGTAGGACAAAATCATGATCATTGCCACTGCGAGTGGTATTTGTGCAGTGAAATCTCAGTTTCTGCCAACTATAGCCTCTTAAATCTGCTAATTTCATGTCAAGGTTACTGGGAAACTCCTCAAGAATGTGCATAGAATGCTTGAACTTTAAAACAAAAGACAGCTTCTAAGTTTGATTTAGAAAGATAACTGGATTCTTCTGCGTGTTTTGGTTTATTGTCTATGAATTATTATACATCTGCCCTACACTCATGATTTAAAAGGCCTCTTCAATTCAGAACTGAGGACAGAGGGGTGACGCATTTACTTGTTTTGACTTCGTGGCATGAACCATCTTTCTAACGGTCAGAGCCCACATACTTCAAGCATACTAGTGCTTCAGAGCATTCCTGAAGGTTTGTAAGGCAGAATTTCAGCTTACTAAATGACACGAGAGATTTTAAAAGTTTATGAGGAGACATTATCCACGCATGAAAACATCTGCAAGTGGAAAGTTGCTGCGTGTGTGTCACCACCTCATCTGTGACTTTGCTTTATTCCTACTCCCTTCATCTTGGCCTTCTTTCCTTTCTCAAAAGATCCATGTGTTCTTGCACCGTATTACCTAACTTTTGCTCTATTCTTATAGTTTAAGGTTCTTATCTGAGACACTTCATGAGATACTAATGCGTATATTCATGCTTTAAATCATTTGATAGTGTACTCTCAGAATTCATCCAACTTCCTACAAATGGCCTGAGTTTATCCTCCTTCATGTCAGAGTATTACTCTATTCAGTGTACAGACCACACTTTCTTTATCTAGTCGTCTATTTATGGCCATATGAGAAGCTACCAACATTTAGCTATAATTAATCTAATACATATTTCAACTGAGAATCATTCATACAATTGTCATCTGCTTAAGTTGTATTAATGTAAATTAAACTATATGAAATAAGATGGAATGGCTGGCCAAACAGCTCAGCAGAAAAAGTGCCTACAAGCAGGTGCAGGGGCAGAGGTTTGACGTCAAGGCCTGCTGTGCCGGCCGCACCCCCGGGGAGCGCTGAGAGGGTGATTGAGACTGGGCGTGGTGGTGCACGCCTGTAATCCCAGCACTTGGGAGGCTGTAAACAGGAGAATCACTATGAGTCCGATTTAGTAGTGAGACCCTGAACACCCTGTAGACCCTTCCCTAAAATATAGAACAAAATAATAAAGTAAAATAAAGTGAGCTGGAATGCCCAATAGATAACGTATTGACACTATTAGGGACATGAAAGCATGATTACAGTTGAACTTATGAATTTTCTGAATGGAAAAGATTAATTGAACTTCTCACTTAGAGTCAGAGTGGCTTAGTGTCTTAGCATCTGAGATCCTAGAAAAGGCCATTTGCATTTAATTTCTAGGTCTATCACACACATTAGGTGTGTGATCTTGAACAATTTTTGATAATTCTATGCCTCAATTTCTTGCCTGTAAAATAGAAATAAAGTTGTATTTCCAACAATATATTGGTGATAATTCAAGAAACAAATATGTTTCAGCCCTCAAAACAGTGTCTGACAAATTAGTTTCTATAACTGTGACTACCTGGAAAATACATTCTAGGGGTTTGTTTGGACATGAAAATAATGTTGATGGATTTATTGTCAGAAAAGGAAATTATTATGGAAACAAGTAAACAACAAAAACAATTAGAGAAACAGTAACTTACCTTGAGTCTTTCACTTTGAATGCGAACAGATGTACAATCATCTGCCATTCATTGGCTGGGAAGATCTGCAGATGTCCAGACCTTCAAGGAAGAATGGGAAATTTCCATGCTGCACTATAATAGTCAAATAAGGATTATAAACAGTTTCTACACATTCCTCATCATCTTATTTCTTTTTTAAAACTTATTTTACTAATGCATGCTTGCCGTACACAAAGTATACGTCCATCCTGGGGGCAGGCACATGTGCACAATGCCGCTCCTCTCTTTTTTAATCCTCTTCCCTTTCCTACCACCTCCCTCCCTGCACCTTTAAATCTGCTTCCCCATTATCATGCTTGTTGTTATTATTAGTACTAGATGATACTGATGTTGCATAATGTTTCCATTAATTGAGGTATTAATTGGGGTTATTCTTTTCCCTTCCCTTGCCCATCGCTCTTCACCCTTTACTTCCTGGACTCTCCCACTTGCAAGAGATCTACCACCTTGTCTCCTTCCAGCCATCCTTTATTGTGGGTTGTTTGTTTGTTTGATTATCTGATTTCAAACCGAGTTGATTCCTAAAATTTATTCATAGTTAGGTACCCTTAATATTTTTGAGTTTGATTCATAAACTTCTCTTTAAGTGGTTAAGTACAAATGACTCAACATTTATAGTAGTTTGATCATACTACAGATTAAATAGAAAATGATACAATCTATAATATCTTTGAGGATATGTCCTATTAATTTTGCCAAATTACTAAAGTTAAAAAATATATATTTGCATTTAGCTTCAATCAGAAAACTTTAAATCCATAAACTATTTTGTCCCTTCCTAAATTTTTGGAGCAAACAAATTCTCTGAAAATAATATATTTATTCATTGATTAAATAAATTAAAATAAAGCATTTTAATATATGCTAATATTTAATATATGCTCATATTAGCATATATAGTGTATATATAAGATATTCCAGAGTGCTATGTTGAAAGAAAATGCACCATATTTTGTAATTTCATGTATCTACTTTTACACTGATTTAATTTTTTTAAAACTCTGCTTCAAGGTAATATAATGTATCAATATAACATTTTAAACAGAACAAAAAATAATTAAAAGACATTGGAAATGATACAAAATTTCAGAAATCAAGAAGACAGGAATTCAACAAAGGTTGTTATATTGCAAATTGTTATTACCAAATTAGTTGTTCAGGTTACCAAATATAGGCACATAAATTTGATAAAAAAGTAAAATTAAATTAAACCAGGTATGATGGTACATGCCTGTAATCACAGTTCTGGGGAGGCTGACACATGAAAATCCTTGCAAGTTTAAGACCAGTGTGGGCTACAGCGTGAGCTGAAGGCCAGCCTGAAATGTGCAGTGAGACCCTGCCTCAAACACCAAAACTAAATAAATAAATATAAATTAAATTTATACATTACCTTTCTTTCAATAAACCAATAGAAATTAGGAGTACAATTATTAGCTATCGTGTGTGTGTGTGTGTGTGTGTGTGTGTGTGTGTATAACTTTCAGATTCTTTTATCAATGAGTGCCAATTGACTAGCTAAGTCAGCCATATCATAATGTGTATATACTTCAAAACTTCGTGCTGTACTTTTTAGAAATATACAACAGTATCTGTAAATTAAAAAAATTAAAGCTGAATAAATGAACAAAATCAATAGATACTAGATTTAAAATACTAGGACATGCTATAATCAATTGCTGTCTAATGGAATCCATCACTGAAGAGACAGATGCAGATATCATGAGGCCAAAATTTAAAAAAAATATTAATTATACACATTGATTTAAATAGTGCATTCTTTTATGTGCTCAAAATATTAAAAGACCCTTCTCAAAATAATAATAAACAGCAGATAATTTAAAGTAGCTGAATTTTCTGGTTCAGTGAAGGCTATACTCATGAAAGGCAAATCTCAGTCTATAGTTATCGTTGTGTACACACATAAAACAGTGCTTCTAAATGTGAAAAAGGAATTGCTAGGCTTCTCTAAGTTAATTATTTTAGTCTTCACCTCTGCAGTTTCACTTTTGAACATATTGCATATTATATAATTTAGTAGGATAAAAACAAAAAATGCATATTTCACTCACCTGGCCAACTATAAGTTTTGAAAGGAGCTTGACAAAATTATTTTTAAAAAATCTGAAATGGAACTTGACAACTTTAACTAAGGACAACAAACCTAGAGGGAAAAAATTAAATCAGCCTTGAAGTTATGGTGATGAAATGCCAATCTGAAATTGCCTATTGGTCTCTCAGGGAAAGAAAAGCAGGTAAGGGTGGTGAGGGGAGGAAAAAATAATTCCCTCCCAGCAACTCCGATGAGCTGAGTCACCTGTGGTACTGGGAACCTTCCTGATTTCCCCCTACTGATGTTCATGAGTCTATCTTCTGCTCCTGTGTCAGGACAGAAGCCCTCTTGCTTTGATCCATCAACAGCTGTGGATTTTTGTATCTAACCATGAATCTAGCTAGCATTGCTTGGCAGCTGTCTTTTCGGATATACATGCACACTTTAATTCTATGTGCTTTAACCTTTATGTAGGCATCATTCACAGTTTAAGACCAAGAAAACAATCTCAGAAAAAAACCGTAAGAGCTGGGGATGGTGGAGACAAGCAAGGGATTTTTTTCTGTAGGTACAGAAGGCTCATAGAGAGCCGACATTGTAGCTTAAAGAGAATCAGAGTCACATAATGGAGGGGTTAATATAGGATGATAGGCTCACAATTACTGCACAACTGATTATTCAGTTTGGAGCAAATGTTTAATATAAGTAGATAAATTTAGTACATGTAACACAAAGTGGATGATGAGTTTCCTCATTATTTTCTTTACATTCTATCCATGATTATTTAAGACAAATTTATTATGACAAATATTAGATGTCATTGGTTTATTCAATGAACCCAGTGTAATACCTTATTATACATGTGCAGACTTGAAAAGAAAGAATGATATATGTGTTATCCCTGCCAAATATGGTATTCTAATATAAATTGAAAAATAAAACAATAAGCCCATAGTGCTGTGGAAACACAGAGCTCTGAAATGGTCTTTAGTGGACGTTTTCTACCAGATCCCAAATGGTAGGACAGGTAATATGTTCAGCAGGAATACAAGCAGACAGACTCACCTAACACAGAAGGATTTTGCATTGTCTATTAAGAAGAGTGAGTAGATTCCATACCTTCTAATTAATTTTTTTCCATTAATTTATGTATGGAAGAAAATATGACCTGAGGTCATGTTATTTAGTAATATAGGAATAGTGCTTGGAAAGTCTTCACTCAAAAAATTATGCAATGTGAAGGATTGATCATAACTTATGGGGACTAAGGCAGCAAATGACGGATGGCTTGAAGAGAGACCATCCGGGTCCAGTGAAGGTCTTGGTGTTAGCAGGTGCTGTCCTTGTTGTGAGGCTGTGCCAACATTAGCTGATCAGCCAGGGTTCAGGAAAGAACCCAGAAGTTACACTACATATTTCCAGCCAGGGAAAGTCTGGACTGAAAATGGGCTACATAAAGATTGGAAGAATGTAAACACAAAAGTAGCACCATGACGTATTCCAGAAGTCAATAATTGCAAGAAACAACTTTCCCTCTGAAGTTTGAAGTAACAGAGAAAATAAGACACGAGTAATTAAGACAAAAGATTTGAGGACAAGCAGTTCAGGTTGTATTCATTCTTCTGTGGTAGACCTTAGCACTGCTTTGCCTCAAATCTCTGAAACACATCCATTGCTAGGGAGTCTGAGCCAAGCGGACCCGAGCAGCTCGGCAAGAAGTTAGAGAGCAGAGCCCATGCTCACTGCCGCTCGATTCACCATTTTTCAATCTCAATTTTCAGTCAGATAGAAATGTGTAGGAAATTCAGCCTACAATCGAGAACTGAGAATAGGTTAGATTTGGAGTTGAAAGACAACAAGATAACTGGAGCCACTGTTAACTAGAACTGATGTTTCAGGGAAAGAATAGCATGAGATCAAGATGAAAATTCCAACTTTGGACATTGCTCATTCTGAGTGTCAGGCATATATTAAAAGCTGGATTCGGTATGAGGCAATGTATTATACTGGGTGTTTTATTTCTAACTTTTACTAGTGTTTGATCTCCAGCCAATAATGTATCCCTTTTTGCCTTGAGATTATAGCTTACATATTGCGATGTGTATGCAACATACCAGTTAGCATTTGAATATGTTTCATCTCAGATGACTTTAGAAATGAGGAGAATCGATGTTAGGTTCACGGAGTGCAAAAAGTCAGTGGATAGAAAGACAGGTTGTGACATGAAGCTCTGTGAACACATGTGTGCGGTTTTTGACTGAGAAAGGTATTCCTAAATATGAGGAGAGCTACCAAGTGGTTCTGTTAAGTCAATTAAAGAAGTAAGAATGGAGTCCAAGAAATGTGAAAGGTCAGCCAAAAACAGGCCAACCGCCTTGAAAATTGGGACATTGTGACATTCTTACAGGTGTTTGGAAAAATAAAAGAAAATCCTTGGAATCAATTGAATAAAGAATCCCTCCACTGAGATGGTAATTGAGATATTGGCCACCATGGCTAAGAGAGATGCCAAGGAAAAGCAAGCAGCTGAACACAGAAGAAAGCAGGCCAGTGAATTGATGGCAACAAGGAGACTGACAGAAAGTCCTGTAGAACTCATACCATATAATTAAATTTAGAGTTCAAAATACATGTACTCCCAGCACTTGGGAGGCTGAGGCAGGAATATTGTTGCAAGTTCGAGACCAGCCTGGGATACAAAGTGAGCTCAAGGTCAGCCTGAGACACATAGACACTATCTCAAAAAGACAAAAAAGAAAAGGAAAATACATATCCTTCACAGACATTGGAGTATGCGTAATATGGAAAAAAAAGTGAGATTCTTTTGATTTTGCAAAGATAAGAAAAGCGTGGAAAGAATGGCCGCAGCATCGCAGATTACAAATTGGCTTTGCCCTTGGATCGGATCCTGCAGGAGGGAAAGGAATGACACAGTCTTTTATGGAGGATGTTTGTTAGGACCGTCAGAGCTGCTTTAAAATGCCAGTCCCACACTTTACCATCTGCCTAATTTTTAACAAGCTATTTAAACTTACTATGACAGCAAGAAAAATAAATAAATTCTTCCTCATAGGACTACATGAAGTATTCAGGCAAGTTCTTAACACACAGCAAGTAGTTCATTTTGCAAATGATAGCAATGAAGAAGATGATGACAATAGTAGTGAGGATCGTAATGTTGATGGTGAGGATTATGAGAACGGTCAGGACTTCTGCAGTGTATCGAGGGGCAAATGGAGATGCTCGGGAGAGGGTCTCACTGAAGGAAGCAAGCGTCCTCAGTACAATAAGGAAATTTGTAACCCTGGAAATAGCATAACAGCTATATGGCTGGCATAATATGAATTTCATATTTCAGTATCCTGAAGCATTCAGAATGCTGTAATTTTAAATCCTGTTTTCTTGATTCACTGTCACACAGGAAATAGTAGTTTCAATTTGATAAAAATATTTACATTTTTAACTATTTTTTATAATTTTTTAATGTTTAATCTTGATTTGATACAGGGTCATGTTATGCAATTTTGACTCATAGTGATTCTCCTGTCTCAGCCTCCCCAGCTCTGGGATTACAGGTGTGTGCCCCCATGCCCGGGACAATTGGCTAAAATTTTTCCCACTTTATCACTTGTTTTTTCACTATTTTGATGATTTCTTTTGATGTGCAAAAGCTTTTTAACAATTAGTCAATTTATTTATTTTAAGGAGAAAAATACAAACAAGAACCAAGACAAAAACAAAGCAACATAAAATAATAAAAGTGGTATGGAAATTCAAAACCAGAATAGAAAATTAACAAAGGTTGTTATATTACATATTGTTATTATCAAAGTTTTCGCTCAGACTACAAGATATAGGCATGCAGCATTGTTAACTGTTGTTTTCAATTAACCTTAATTTTTTTAACAAGATGAGATATCAGTTGTTTATTCACTGAAGTACTTGCTGAGCAGTTTCGGTTTTGCTTCAGTCTCTGCATACACGTATGTCTTCAAGATTTCTATCTACTTTTTCTTCTGATAGGTTCAGTGTTTCTGTACTAATATTTAGATCTTTGAGCCCTTTTGACTTTAGTTTAGTGCATGGTAAAAGACCCGAATCTAATTTTAGTCTTCAGCATATAGACAAGCAGGTTTTTAAACAGTATTTATTAAAGAGCCTATCTTTCTTTCAGTTTTGATAAAGACTGTAAATAAATTCCCTTCTGTATGGCTGGCAAGATTGTAGAAATAGAAACTAATTTACTAAAATGAAGACATTTAATTGTAATTTAAAGATAAATCTAAAATATAAATAATTATTAACATACATATTTACGATTTGGGGAAGAAAAGAGCTGGGGAAATAACTTGGCAGTCTAAGCACCTGCCTGGCAAGGGCAAGAACCCAGGTTCGATCCCCAGCACCACATGCTGTGCTGGCCCTGCTCCAACTGTCCTCAAACAAAGGCCTAATATCCAGAACATAGAAAGAACTGAAAAAAAAATCAGACACACAAATTTAAGGACGAAATGCAAATGACTATGCAGTTCTCAGATTAAGAAATACAAATTACAAATAAATATATGAAAACATATTCCACATCATTGGTCATTCTAGAAACGCAAATTAAACCGACACAGATTGCATCTCACCCATGACTGCATGACTGAAAGAATGGCTGTCAGCCATCAGCTCTGCCAGAGGAGTGGGCTCCAGCACTAAGGTGCGCACAGCTCTGGGTGATAGCGTGGCCAGAGGAGCACAGATGCCTGGCTCATCACCCTATAGGAGTGAAGCACCTAGAAGGTGGAAACTGGCCTGAAGAGCACAGGCTAAACCCACTCTAACAAGGAGAAACTTGTCACATACCAACTCCCAATTTATGATTTGTTTTGCTATACAACTATAGAATTTGCTACTATTGTCTAAAGTACAAGACCAATAGTCACCAGTGTCAATTCCTAAACTTTAATTGATGTTCTAATCAATCACTGCGTGGCATGCGGTACCAGTGATCGAACTCAGGCCCTTGTGCTTGCCAGGCAGGTGCTCAGACCACTGACCTATCTCACCAGCTGATGGGGCCCTTTAAATATGTTGCCTATGTTGTATAAACTTAATTACAAATTAAAGTGACAATAGCAGAAATAAAGCACTGTGTACACATTTAAACGTTTTGGGTGTTAAGTTACTTTGAATGTGACACTTCTTAGCATTGCATTCTTACTGAATGTGATCGAATGCTCACGAAGAATTAATCCGTGGCACATCTACTTATATGCAAGTAACTCATACAATGCTGATGACTGCTGTTTGCTGTTAATATGAAGTAGTGGAATATTCTCACATTTAAAGCACTTAGATTGTGATTCCCCATGTAGAACGTTTACTGCAACTAATTAAATAACTAATTTTTGGATTGATAGCTCAAAATAAGTAAAACACATAATGCCTCTTATATTTTAATATAAAATAACAGCCAGGGTGCTTTTGGTAACTGGGAAGAGGGAATTGTGAGTTCGGATCAGGGTATTTGGAGCTGCGCCTTCCTGCGGTCCAGACGCCACCTTGCCTTCCTCCCTCCTCAGGCTCTCACGAGGCCGGGCTTGCAAGTTTGTGCCACTACTCCTGTTTTTTTCTTCTTGCTTTGTTATTTCAGGCAGAAAAAAACAATAATGACCTTGGAATTTGAAATCCATGTAGTATAGTTCAAAAACAGCCTTTCCTAATTTATATTAATGACAAGGCTACGTTTTTCTCAGTTCCAGGGCTCATCTCTAAAATAAGGAAAGTCATATTATAATTAAAGATTATTAGGACAGTAAATCACATATAGAAAGTACCAACCCGTTATTTTGACTAATATTAAAGTCCATTTTTACTATGTAAAATCCACACAGAACCAAACCTGTCGTCATTTTATTTTTATGTGTACAGGTAACTGACATCCTGGGTATTCCCTTTATAATGAAATTATCATCAATATTCATCACCAGAACAATTCTTTTCTCCAAGTGATAAATTATGCAATTTAACATGAATTTTCTGCTGTCCCTTCTAGTACTTGAGCTGCTAACAATCCACGGAGCACTTTCTGTTTCAATGATTCTGAACACCCACACTCAAAACCTCATCAGAGTGGATTTGGCCCAGGTTGGTGCCAGATGCCTGTAAAGGCTCTGGGAAACTGAGGCACCGTGGTAACAATTTAAATTCAATCTGGGCAACTGGAAGATTTGGAGACTTAGTAAGATGCATTTCTAATAAAATTTTAAAAATACTACAAATGTAGATTATTGCAAGTTGCTAGGTTCAATCTTCAGTACAAAAATAAAATTCAATTGAATGCAATTAAATTAAAAATCAATTATTTATTTATCCTTTTGGTGAAAAACTTATTTCACTTAGCAAAACATCTTTGAAGTTTATCCATATGGCAGCATCTGTCAGGCTTCCCTTCATCTTAAGGTGAAGTAACAAAGGTTATGTCTTCCTGTCTCTATAGCATTTTGTTTATCTATTTATGCATTAATGAGCACAGGTTGTTTCTGCGTTTTGTTAGTGCAAATAACGGTGCTATGAATGTGGGTGCACAGATAAACGTTGGAGTCCTTGCCTTGATTACACATCTACGTATGACTAAACGAAATGCTGGATGACATTTAATCATAGGTTTAACTTCAGAAAGAATCATCATATCATGTCTCATGGTGACTGTGTTAGACACATTTCCAACAGCAGTGTAAAAGACTTTTCATTTTAGACATTCTCATCAACACTTATTGTTTGTTTTTCTAAGGCTAACAAATCTAATGGATACAATATAGTATTATATTATAGTTGTGGTCATTGCACTCTCATGATTGTCAATGTTAAGCAACATTTCTTGTTCTTATTAGACTAGTTTTATACTTTCAGAACTATTTTTAAGTCCTTTTTTAGTTTTAAATTCAATTTCCTATTTGGGTGGCGGATTATTATTTTGTAAAATTTTAGTTCTTTATTTTTCTAATTAGCAAGGGTTTGAGATGTGTGATGTGAAAATAATTTTTTCAGCCTGGTATTTACATTTTATTCTATTGAGTGTACTTTTAAAAATTATTTGTAAGCTATAACTTACTTATTTTTCATGTGTTGTGGTATCAATGTGGTGAGAAGACACACTTTTCGATATCATGAAGTTTCTCTGGTATTTTATTTTAAGAATCTGACATTTTTTCATGACTATGCTTAAGTCTTTGATTTTGAATTTAGTTTGAAGATAGTTTAACACAGATTCCAACTTTTTTGTGTATACTGTCCAGTTCCCCAATATAATTTGTCAGTATTGATTTTCTATACTGGGTCTTAACAGTTTTTTGTTTCCATTTTTATTTCAATTCCCTACCACCCCATCATCCTATCATTCTCTTTTTTTGTCATCATTTTATCTATCTTTCCTTTTTCTTTCTTTCTTTTTTTTTTCTTTTTTCAGTACCAGGGATTGAACTCAGCACCCTGTGCTTGCCAGGCAAGCACTTCTTCTACTGAGCTATCTCACTGGGTCTCTATCTATCTTTTCTTTCACAAATTTATTGCAAGGCACTTTGTCATTAAGTACTACTTTAGACACGTTAAAAGCAGACAAATATAGCTGAATGTATAGCTACTATGGCTTTAGAATCCAGTGGAAGAGGAGATGTTGATAGAAAACAACTGTATGGAGAGGCAGCGCAATAGAACAGAAAGAAAACAGTGTAAGTTAGGTATGCATGGGGGACTTTTTATAGTCTGTGATTAGGAAATCTTCAAGAATTAAAAACTCAAGCTCTAGGGATATTTGCAAGAAGGACTACAGTAGTAAAGGTCCTTAAATAAAAATGTAATAACTGATAAAGTGAAATGAGATAATACAGAGAGTTGCAAGAGAAGTTCAAAGATCTCTAGGAAGGCAATGCATGTTTATTTAGTCGTCATTCATGGCCTTTTAATTTCATTCTGATAAACACGTGGAAACAGTAGAATAATTTGAGCGAAGGAGAGGCATGAGATAATTCGCATTTCAAGAGAAACTTTGTGACCACAACATATGCTCCTCTTATAGCTCAGGTCAAGTAGAACAGCACACGTTGACCATATTAGTGACGCAGGAGATAAGGGAAGATCTGATTCTATGTAGATTTCTAAGCTGATGTTGACACTACGACCTTATACGCAGTGTAGGAGGAACGAAAGGTTTTTTTAGTCACTGTGGGGCTTTGTGACTGAGAAATTGATAACTATTACAGTTTTTGAAAAATAAAGCTGCGCTGGATAGTCAGCATAACAAGGATGGATTCAACCGAGCCTGCATTCTTACCCAACTCAGTCAGTAAACTGTGCGTCAATAAAATTTGGTTCTTGGTCTCCAGTGACCTTGTGATTTAAAGGATAGTTCTATGATTTCTCACAATGAAGGAACTCTTCGAAAGACTACCAAGGACTAGAAAACAAATAAAGTTCTAAAAAGTCAAATATCTAGTTGAAAATGCAGAATTTCTAGGTAGTGCATTAGCATTGGAATGCATCATCTGCTTTTCTAATTTCATTCACCAGGATAATCTGGTTATGTAACATACGGAAAGAATTTATCTCATTGATTGCTTTCAACAAGAGGGTAAAGAGAGCTAAAACTCTCAGAACACCAACTAATTATTAAGACAAAAGTATACATGGTACTACAAATTTCTACTGGTGCATTGAAACACAAAGAGTTGTTGCCTAATTTTCTGATCAATTTTGAATGCCTTTATCTAGTAATCTGAACAACTACTTTGAAGATAGGAATATGCATTATAACAACCAATTATTGATTTCATATCACCTTATTCCGAAATTCTATATCATTTTAAATGTATTTTTAATTTTCTTTAAAATAAAATTGTAAAAAGTATATGTAGTGTTTGTTGGATATAAAACTGCAGATCAACTATAACAAATCACTCTGTGGTAAATATTGCTCTGACTATTAATAAAAAGTGAGAGATAAAATATTAGCTGTTTTTAATATTTGTTATCGTAGAATCAGTGATATGCAACAGGTGGAGTGGTAGGTTTAGTTATATTATCTGACATTAAACAAAATGTTCTGCTTGTTGGAAATAGTTATAATAAAGATCAAAAAGGGGATGAGCTTAGCAGAGATGTACTTTAACTGAAGGCTGGTATGAATAAGTGACACACTTGATTTTGTCACACACAGCATTTCTTACGACAGCTGCTGCTGCAGACCTAGATAGAAACCAGCAATGAAACCACAGCATGCGATTTCTTTCTTTGTTTTAACTCAAGTTCTCAGTTCCTATTCATTAAAAGTGATTTCATTAAAATCAAATAGGTAATTAGAAAAAATGTACAATTTTGAAGCCTCGTATTGCTATGCTAGTTTTTTCCACTTAAAACTAGTTTAATAGTCAATGACTTTCAGACGATTTTATCTTTGCAGTGTGCTGTATCTGTTCTTGTTCATTCTTACTGATTTAAGAACAATAGTGTTTCCAAATTCCACTCAGCAAGGTGTGTACATGTATTGCATATATTTTCAGTATGTCATTTTTATTACCCCATAACAATCATTGATACTGCAAATTTTGCGCATGATTTATTTGATGAAATCAGTGTTATTCAAAACTACCATATGTGTAATATAATGAACAAATCATAGCCTGACTACATATATGTTTGCTAAATAGTAACTAAGCTGGTATTTTATGCAAAGCACTCTGCTTCATACAAGAGTAACCGTGTCTAAAATTCAGGCACAGCATCCCATCCACCAATAGTCTTGGTAAAGAGGAAATGAATGCAAACAAATCCATGAACTCTGCTAGCCACGCACTACAGATGCACAAAGTGATCTTCAGAACCAAGAAGAAAACGACTGCTCGTGGTGGAGACTGGTACAAGCCCACCAAAAGCCACGATTTCTTTTCTTCTTCTATTATGGTTTCTGCTTTTTTGTGCAATAATATCTGCTATTGCTCTCTACTCAGACAATGTCATTGTCAGTACTGTGATAAAATGAGGAGACGAAAGATAGCTCTACAGCTATCATTTATTAAAATGACATTAATGAACTTTCATTATCATGAAAATTATTTTAAAATGAAATGTCCAGTCATTTTATCAAAACTGCTGTAGTCACTGTGCATAATAGTTATTTTGAAACAAAATCTAAACAATTTTATAAAGTGAATCTTTGTACCTATAAAGATAACTTTGACTTTTCAGAGGAAAAATAACACTTAGGTTTTTTTATTTTTTTTCATGCATTGTAGTACAGGGACCATAGGGTCTCGCTACACAGATCAGACTCGTAGCTTCCTCCTGTTTTCAGTCTCCCCAGGACTGGGATTACAGGTACATGCCACCATGCCCCGTCTCGGCGGTTGACTCAGGGCACCCTGGGGTGGGGCAGGTGCCTCATGTGGTGCCCGGAATGGAAGCCCAGTCGCTGCACTTGCCTAAGCAGGCACTTAGTCCACTGAGCTATCTTGCTAGCCCGTCAATGCTTAAATGAGACAGTTATTTACAATTTTTTTCTTTTATTTTAGGGAAAGGCCTACAGGGTGTTCAGGATCTCACTACTAGATTGGACTCGTAGTGATCCGCCTGTATACAGCTTCCCAAGTGCTGGGATTACAGGTGTGCACCACCGCGCCCAGTCTCAATTGCCATCTCAGCCAACCCTGCGAACGAGGCTGGCATGGCAGGTCCAGGGATGGGATCCCGGGGCCCTGAGCCTGCTTGCAGGCGCTGTGATCCACTGAGTTATTTGGCCAGCTGTTACAAAATTCTTTTTTTTTTTTTTTTTTTTGTTCCTCGAATGCCTTCAGGGCACTTTTGGCCAGCGGGAGAGTTGTGAGGTTCAAACTCCAGCAACCTGAGGCTGACAGCTTTGTGGAAGCAGCCACTTAAAGGACTGAGCTAGGGCCAGACCCCCTGTTACAAAATTCTTAAAGGAGAGATTATTTACAAAACAAAGATGTTTTATACCCATTCTTGTATTTGTATTTCCTCCCCCCATTTTTAAAAAGGTTTCTAGGATAGATTTACGGAAGTAGATAATGTACCACATTTTCTTTGCTTGGGAAGATTTACAGTCCTAATGGCAATGTTTGCTGATATGTGAAGGGTACCTACAAGAAAGAACAAATTGAGACAGAGTAAAGAATAAATTTCAAGCTGGCCTGGATATAGACTATGACTGTAAATTACTATACGACTTCAGTCAGGTGACACCAGCTCCCTGGAGCTTCATTCTTCATTTCTAGGATTAAGCACTGATGCCACCTTTAACATAGTTAATTTAGAGCTGTACTGGAGAGCACACACACATGGTATGTGTACTGCAGCAGGCCCTGTTCAACTGATATTACTGCCCATAAGAACCTGCTTGTATGTGACTATGACTGTTCTTGTCATTTCACATGTTATACGTCACCATTTCCATAGGCCAAACATTGTACTTCTCTGGCTGAAATTTCACTTGTGATAAAGTCTATGTGTAACAAGTATCAGGTCTTGGGTTACATCCCCAGCTTTGAAATTCATAAAATAGAGCCAGAGGTATAGCTCGGTGGCATAAACGCCTGTCTGGCAAGCTCAAGGTCCCAAGTTTGATCCCCAGTATGACAGAAAAAATCAAGAAAGAAAGCAAGAAAGAAAAGAAAGAAAGAAGAAAGAAAGAAAGAAAGAAAGAAAGAAAGAAAGAAAGAAAGAAAGAAAGAAAGAAAAGAAAGAAAGAGAAATCCATAAGACAACACAGTCATATATTATTGGTTAGCAAACAGCATCAAAATGTAGTGGTTTCCAGCACTATTACTTGTTTTTTTTTTTTTTGTTTTTTTTTTTGTTTTGTTTTTTTTTTTTTGTAACCAGAGAATTGTGGTGATCCGTGGTGGCATTCCCAGGTGCCATGTGCAGGCACACCCTGCTGGCTGTGCAGCTCACCTACACTGGCTTTGCCCCGCACTTGTCTCCCCGACTAGTACTTCTCTCCCCACCACTCCCATGGAGACCCTCTCTTCTACAGACACCCCGGCATTGCTGACAACCCACCAACATTCTGTCACAAGGTCCTATGAGGAGGATATTCCTATTATAAAAAATGTGTATCTCCGTGTGCTGTACTTTTTTACATTGTGTTACCTAAAACAAATCATATAGTCAAGCCAAGAAGAAACTTAGGAAAGGCACAGTGCAAGATGTGCAGACCAACCTCTTTCATGCAGAGGCCAGAACTATAAATGTTGTAACACATTTGAACAGTGTTGGTGTCATTTGGCTTGAGTCAGGTCATCTGGAGAAACTCTTACATGATTGCATTTTCATCAGGGATGTCTCAGTTGTTACTCTATTGTTGCTGGGACAAATGTCTGACACTCAAAATGAGGAAAGGAAAGGTTTATTCAGCTCACAGTTACTGGAGGTTTCAGTCCATACTCAGCTGGCTCCAAGGCAGAGTGGCACATGGCAGAGAGCAGCGGCCAAGAGGGGAGAGCAAAAAGGGAAGGGCCACAGCTCAGGCAGCTAGCTAGCTTCTCTCCCTTCCTTATATTGTAAAGCAAGTTCCCTGCCCAGGGCAGGTGCAGCATCCACACCCACAAAAATCAGTCAAACTCCAAAAGCCACCCCATGACTGCATGAGGCTTTTGGGGGACAACTAGACACAAACCATAAGAAGGGGTTTACAACCTTATGAAATAAATGTAAGATGTTCTACATAAATCTTTATTTCAAGGTCTAGTTTTAAAGAACACAGTCTAGGGCCAGCCAAATAGCTCAGTGGATTAAAACACCTGCAAGCAGGTGCAGAGGCCAGGAGTTTCATCCCTGTGCCTGCTTTGTAGGCTCCACCCTGAGATGGCAATTGACACTGGGTGTGGTGGCATGTCCCTGCAATCCCAGCTCTTGGGAGGCTGTAAACAGGCAGATCACTATGAGTCCAAACTAGTAGTGAGACCCTGAACACCCCGTAGAACCTTCCCTAATATATATATAATAAAGAACACAGTTTAACCCAACTAGTTACACAAAGTTGTAAGTTAAATCAGTTCTTGCTTTTTAATTTATTATCTCTAAATATCGAATTTTAGCAAGTGAAACTTGACTATTCTATATATAGGCTGGGGATATAGCTCAACAGCATAAGCACCTACCTGGCAAACACAGGGACTCAACTTTGATCTTGGGTACCAAGAAGAAAAATAAGAAAAAGAAATATCACAATTAAGTAAAATAAATTTTATTAATTTGCTACTTATGTGATACTTTACATTAAATCTCTATTTGTTTAATAACTTACACTTTCAAAAATATTTGTAGCATTTATTTTCATCTAGGAAATGTCCCTGTTTTTGGTTGTATGTTCTTAATATCGTATAACTCATTTAATTCCTCTGTCTCAGCTTCATTGATGCGAGATAATTTTTTTCTTAATGAATCCCTGTTAGAAATAACAAAGATTCCTGGACTTTTCTTCACACCTAGCATGAGCTTAGTCAGTATAGACTATTGCCAATGTTGTTGTTAATATCATCCTTGCCTCATTAATATATTGGTTTAAACCCAGTTTTCAAATTACCTTTCGGCGATGCCCTCCAGTTTCCCCTGTTATATGTCATTTGATGCAGCCATGACTGTCCCCAAGTTTACAGCTTTGTTCCGGGCTCATAGAACCAAAAGTAAGTAGGTCACAGTAGTCCATCCACTTTTGAGGGACTGTCATCTGTGACTTGAAAGATTCATGTAGCTCTGTCCACAAGGAGAATCATTCAAATTCTACAAGAAGTAATCTATTTTTCCAGCACTCAGTTGAGATTTTGTTCCAACACTTACTTATTTTCTCTGCAATGCTTCCCTTTGCTTATCTGTGAAGAATGTACTTTATCCGTTCTCAAGTTATTTTTTGATTGGAATCCATATGGAAATGCTATGGGAATTACTAATTGCAGCACATAGATAAGGACTATTATTGCCTGTGAGTCCCTGCTGTTTTTACACATTTTCTACTCACTACTTTGCCACCTGGGGTGTGAGAAAGCCAGGGCACTTAGGATTTCACAACAACAACCCAAAGCAAAGAAAAAAGAAAATCCATACTAATTATTGAAGAAAGGTTTCGTCTCACACCTGCTCTAGGTATTTCATGTTTTTTTTTTTTCTTCTTAATTGGTTTATTTTCAGTTGGTTAGCTGAGGGAAGGAAATCAGTGTGAGAAATGATGAAGACTGAAGTTTAAGTCAGCCTTCTCCAAGAGAACAAAAGCAATAGGCTAGATAGAGACATGCCTAGATTCGTATTTATTTTAGGAAGGGAGCTCTTGTGCTCATAGAGGCCTACCAGGCCCCAGATCTGTAATAGACAACCAGGAACTCGGGCAAGTCAACGAGAGAGAGGTCCAAAATCTGCGAAGCTTGAGACTGGTGATTTCCTGTTTCACTCTGATTTGTGAGACAGGAAAGAAAATCGTCCTGCTGAAGTATTCACACAGGAGTTCTCCCTCGGTTAGTTGGCTGCTTTGTTGTAGTCAAGCTTTCACCTGCATCGAGGGGTTCCTTTCACGTTAGGCACACACTTTAATCTCCCTCCGAAAATGTTAGACCCAGCATCAATATCGGGGTACTCGCTGCCCTGTCAAGTTGACCCTTTAAATTCACCACCACAGCGAGGATGGAAAGCCAAAGCGCCCTTGGTGACTGTGCTATCTGGCTGCACAGCTATGTGTTTATGGTTTACAGCTTTACCTTAACAGGATGTTTCCAATGGATTTTTAAATGAAAAGGCTTGACAATAAACCTAAAGTACAA
Source organism: Octodon degus (assembly GCF_000260255.1). Taxonomy (NCBI): domain Eukaryota; kingdom Metazoa; phylum Chordata; class Mammalia; order Rodentia; family Octodontidae; genus Octodon; species Octodon degus. Next base: position 2,351,574 of record NW_004524719.1, on the reverse strand, counting down.
ACAGGTTCCTTCCTTCTGCCTCTTTTCCAGCGGTCTTCAGGGGATTGTGTGATGCTAAGGCTTAGGCCCCAGCAATGGGGACATACTTTTTTTTTTGGAACTATTAATGTGGTCACTGTTTGCTGTTAATGGCCCTGCTTTTCGCAGAAATGGAGCTTGATACAGACAGAACGACAAAACTGCAAGTATTGATGAGTTTTAGTACATTTAGGCAAGTAAAACCCTACAGTACAGCAAGTTTATGATAAATAACTTGATTTTCATAACTGAAATATGATCTATTACATGAATATAACATTTTGCATATTTTAATATTAATATGACATAGGACAAAGTTGAAATTCAAAAACATAAATACTGTGCTAAATGAAATTAATTGCAATGTCTCTTATTAATATAGTGAACAAAAATAAGAGTTCTGCTACTTTTTAATATAAATGAATATTTTCTGGGAGCAGAGCAAATATTTTGCAAACTAATTAGTCAGTTCTTCTTAAGCTGAAATATTAATTCATTCCTTAAAAATAAATCTAACTAAAGTTTAGGTAGTAGATTTAGGGTCTTTATAAACTAAAATATTTTCAAGTCATTATTTTAGACACAGCACTGAATCAAACATATGAAAAAAATTTACAGACTGCATTTTTGGCAAAATTACATAAATTATAAATTATATTTCAATATGTAACTAGGACTTTCAACTAAATTGTAGTAGGTATTTTGCCCTACTACAATTAAAATACATTCAAAGGATTTGTGTACAATTTACTTTAAAAAAATTACAGATTCACAGTTATCTTGTAACCCTCTGAGAGAAATACATCGGCAATTAATAATACGACCCCTGAAATGGTTGCAAAGACCACAGAACCTATCGCTTCTTGGCCTTTTGGCTACGATGAAGTAAAGACGACAGAAAGTACGCAGGTCTCATTTCTGTTCCTTTAAAATGTGTACTCTTAAAAACAAACATGAACAAGGTGAGTAAGTACTTGAGAGTGAAATGCAGAAAACAGTGGTTGATTCATCTTTGATAGTGCCAAAGACACGCTTTCATATTAAATACAAGGAAAGTACAGGCAGATATCAGAAACGTGAACTTTGTGGAAAATGGCTTCTTGTGGTCATGGTGACAGTCCTAATTGTTTTCAGGTAAGTTCTCAAGCTCAGCGGCTTACCACAGTGGCTCTCCCTTGGCACAGGCAGCAGGTCCACAGGGGGCTTGGCTTCCTGGAGTCATTCCACTTTCTGTTATGCTTTGTATGTTCTGCATTCATCAGAAAACTTGGGGATCAGTCCTGAGTTTTCTAAGTCACTACCTGAGAGTTCAAGGAAAGAGGGGACATGGTACAGTTGGAAAAGGGCACATCTTATAAATAACTTCGGAATATAATTATTTCATGAGCCACGGAAAAAGTTTCTGAATTTACTCTTCAAAAACTATAGGAGAATAGAAAATAAGGGAGGCAACAAACCTCCTCCAGATGAAGAAATGTGTTGGAAATTCATGTGCACAAAACATGTGAAAACATAGGGAAACATTTCATAATACCTTCAAGAAGTCATAACAACATATTTCTGAAACTTAAAATTTCAGAAAAGAAGTTATTAAATAAAAACATAAAATACACAGGCATAAAACTCAGTTTAGAATTAAATTGAAATGCTTAAAACATATATAATCTTATATCTATATTGATATCTTGCTATATAAATCCCCAAAGAAAATAAAATTGTGGAATTAATTAAATATTCAAAGTTACACTCAAAGTAAATTACTTGATATAAAAATTCTCAAATCTAGTTAAAGCATATTTTGTGTTTTTCAGAAATCAAATTAGAATGAAAACACTAAGGCATATTTTATAAAAATTCAGACTTCCAGGGGCCAGCGAGATAGCTCAGCGGTCTAAAGCACTTGCTTAGGCAAGCTTAGGCAAAGTGCAGGGACAGCAACTCGATCCCCAGCACCACATGCCGCACCAGTCCTGCCCCGAGGGTGGGCTGAGCTGGCAAAAAAATAAATAAATAAATAAATAGACAAATAAAATTCAAACTTCCAAGTGAGAGGAAAAGTTAAATCTACAAGTAGTCTTGGCTATCTGATAGAAATTATAAAAGTTATACTTGTAATTAAGACTAAATTAAGGGCTGGTGAGATGGCTCAGTGGTCTAAAGCACCTACTTAGAACAAGCTTAGCAAAGCACAGGGACCGCGGTTCAATCCCCCAGTACCACATGCCAGCCAGCCCTGCCCCCTAGTGGGCTGAGCTAGCCACACACACACACACACACACACACACACACACACACACACACACACTAAAAAAAAAGACTAAATTAAGGTATAAGTGTAGCATTTATGTTCAAGTTAGTGGTAAGATGCAAAGCAGACTGGATATCTTGTGATACTAGGTAAAGGACATGGCATCTGAGGGAGTAGGCTCTGAAAGCAGTTATTTTGAAAATGAGGTATGTACACTGATAGAAAAGTGGCACAATATTCACACATATAAGATAATATGATATCTATCATTTGCCTCAAGCTTGGCTGATATGGGTATGAGAACAAGGTGCTTGTGTAGATAAAACAAGATAAATCAGGAGTTAAAAATAATTGAAGCAGATTCATGGTTCTCCGGGATCTTGTTATGCTCTTGTCTTCCCTGTATTTTGAAACATCCTGTACATTGTTTTTCAAAAATTTGCTTTCCTTTGCTCATTGAAACAAATACTTTTCCATTGCATTATACTTTATCATTGCTAAAATAGTAAATGTAATTTCTGCATGTTTAGGCTTACTTTTATATATTTAATCATGGTCCCTGGGGTAATGCTCTGTTGAACTTCTTAAAGATTTCAGCTACTACTTAATTGGCTTATCAATGTGAAAAATAAGACAACTTGTTCTTTAAATTCAAACTATTCAAAAGGTATGGAAATGTTCTTCAGGTATCTGTATTTTTTTCTTTTTTTTGAACCAAGGATTGAACTCAGGCCCAGCCCTCTTACTGAGAAAATAGATAGAGAATTATTTTTCAACATTTTTAATTTAACCATTAGAAACACAAGTGATTTATTTATTCACTCGCAGTTGTGTGAGCACACTATTCATAATAATCCTCTATCTCTGTTCAAGGCACAGAATTTCTTATTCCTATCAATGAGATCTATGTATACTGCTCATGATGTGTAGGACAGGAAGGTAAGGGGGGGGAGAAAGGGCCAAAATAATTAAGATACATTATACATGTGGACCAACTCCCCAAGGGAAAGGCAATCAAGATGTGTACAAACATATACTAAGACAATTATATATTAGAAAAATAATAAAAGGAAAGTTCCTCCATGTTGCTTTGCTACTGAAAACACTTCAAGGGTTTCCTAGTCTTCTTGTAATGAAAACAGAAGTCCTTTCCATGCATGGTTCTGTCCCTGTCCTGCCTCTTTGCTGCTTTAAGCTTCAGGCATCAAATCTATGCTCTTTCTATCCCTGCAACTCACCACCTACTGCTTGAAGGGTCACTTCAGGTCTTGATCCAATTCACTAACATTACATTCTGGAACAATGACTTCTAAGGTGTTTGACTTTGCTATGTACATTCGTAAGACTGATTTTGGTTTACACCAGTCATTGAAACTTCTTATTCTGTGTCTGTTTGTTTATCTCCTATTTTAAATGTCCATCATGAGGTTTTGGTAATAAACTCTTTTTTTAATTAATTTATTTATTTATTTATTTTTTTAGTATTGGGGATTGAACTCAGGACCTTATGCTTGCCAGGCAAGAACTTATTCCACTGAGCTATCTCCCCGGCCCCGGTAATAAACTTCTTAAATGCAGAAGCCATCAGGATTATGCATTCTTCCACTTGCCTATTTTCCTGGACAACAGGCCATATTGGGGATTTAAAGATCTATTAATAAAATAATTTCTGAGTATTCCAGATGCTCATGTTTGACTCTTCCATCCCACGATCCTGCTCCAAGTTACCTTCTCCATGAGTTATCCTAGTTAATTTTTCTCTTTTCCTTGTTTCATCTTTCAACTTTTATTTTAGGAAATAATAGCAAATAAGTGAAACTTATTCAAGGCTGAGTTCATAAGAAAGCCACTGCAGTGTCATAAAGTGTAAAGTTCTTTCATCTAACCAAATAGATACCAGGACAGAGTAGATCACAAACACAAAGACCTATCAAAATTGCAAATGGAGACAGTGAATTAATTTTTGTTGGACGATGTGCAAGTAAATTGGAGTAACATAAAAATGTAGAACAGTATAGGGAAAGATGGAAAATCACTGAAAAAGGTGAACAGCCATGCAGTCTTTCTATGCCATTGGTAAAATATTCTTACCAGAAAAGTTTCTAAGCTCAGACAGCAAAATTATCTACAGCAAAATTACTGAGATATTGTATCAAATATCTCAATATATATTCTTTTTTTTATTAATTTTTTTATTTATTTGAGAGAGAGAGAGAGAGAGAGAGAGAGAGAGAGAGAGTGTGGTGTCTGTGTGTGGCCAGCTCAGCCCACCAGGGGG
>NW_004524719.1:2326695-2346930 GCF_000260255.1 Octodon degus | reverse complement strand
GTGGCCAGCTCAGCCCACCAGGGGGCGGGGCTGGCTGGCATGTGGTGCTGGGGGATTGAACCGCGGTCCCTGATGCTTTGCCAAGCTAGTTCCAAGTAGGTGCTTTAGACCACTGAGCCATCTCTCCAGCCCCTCAATATATATTCTTGATATTAGGTTAAATGAGTACCTGATAAGTCTAATAGTCATTTTGGGGTAATAGACAACCATTATTAAATTTTTCAGTTCTATTACAGACTGAAAAAGAAGATGAATCAAATCAAAACACTTAGGAAATAGGAAGCTGTCTTTATTTTAATAAATGGAACAATTTGAATTGCTTTCTTGATAATATGTCTCATCAAATTGTTAATGCGGTACCAAATTCAATTTTATAGGCTGGGGAGATAGCTCAGTGATCTAAGTGCCTGCCTGGCAAGTGCAAGGACCCAGGTTTGCTACCTGTCACCGCTTGCTACACTTGCTCCGACTTTAGGCACACTGAGCATGGTGGCGCACTCCTGCAATCTCAGCACTAGGGAGGCTGAAAACAGCAGGGTCACTACAAGTCTTATCGGTGTAGCGAGATCTTGTACCAAATAAAAAAAACAGAAAAATAATAAATAGATAATCTTTTAAAAATTCAATTTTGCACTTTAATATAGATTAGTTTATTTAATTTTAGAAGCTTTTTTAATAGTTTCATTTTTAAATTTAACTTTATTTTGAAAAGTAAAATCAAAGGAAGAACAAAAGCCAGAAGCAAAGAAAGAAACAGGGCAACACAGAACAGCACATACGTTACAGATTTTCAAACCAAGAATAGCTGAATAACAGTAGTTGATATTTATTTTATCGTCAAATCTGTTGCTCAGATTAGCAGATATCATGATGTAAGATTGGACATATGGTTGGATATTACCACTTGCTTTCAAGAAACCTTAAATTTTTCTCCTTGTCTCTCTCTTATTTTTAACGTTTTTAAAAAGTTTGCTTTAAAAAAAGTATAGTAATAATTGATATGACACTAGGAGCGGTACATATCTAAAGACAAAGATGTCAGGTATTCAAGCCTGTTTTCTGTATTACACATTGCTATCCTCAATGTCGTTGCTTAGATTGCAGCTATCAGCATAAGGATTTAGTCAAAGTGAAAATTCTACACATTAACTGTTATTTTTCAAAAGACTGATTTCTTCTTTCGGGTTCTTACACCAGAAAGACAATATGATATTTACATATGTGAGTCTGGATTATTTCACTTACGAGTGTAGCCTCTAGTTGCATCCACTTACCTATGAAGGCTTGTAGTTTGTCTTTTAGCTGATTAATACTTCTCTGTATAAAAATACCACATCTTTTTCATCCATTCCTCAGGTGATGGGCATTTTGGTTGCTTCCAAGATTTGGCTACGACAAATTGTGCTGCTGTTAACATGGGTGCACATATCTCATTGTGGTACAATGGTTTTAGTTCTTCTGGGAAAATTCCCAGAAAGGAAATTGCTGGATTGAATGGGATTCCCAGTCCTAGTTTTTTGAGGAGTTTCCACACTGAGTTCCATAGTGGTTGTATCAGTCTGCATTCCCACCAGCTGTGGAGAGCTTAATTTGAAAAGTATAGTTGCTTCCACAGAGAAATAAGTAAATATGTAAACGTTGTTATTAAAATTGTACATTGCTATGAAATTTATTGGTGAAATTTAGATATACATAATAATCACATATAAAAAATTTAAAAAAATAAAATAAAATAAATAAATAAAAATTTATTTTAAAGAAAAAAATAATAATCACATATATATTAGGAAATTTGTGCGTGATATAACTTGATTCTTTTCTTTTCCATTTCCCTACCCTCCCTTCAAACTTTCTTTCCACTTTATTTACAAATCTTTGTTTCAGTATTTTTTAGTATTTTTTTCCTTTTCTTACTTTTCCCCTTCCCTCTTCCAGTTCCCTTTCACATTTAAACAATTTCTTCCTCTTCCACAATATGTATTATACATTTTGGTCCTTACTTAAACTTTAAATTTTGAACACCAGAAATGAAATAATATTTACACATGAGTCTGATTTATTTTATTGAAGAAGGTAGAATCTTGGTGCATCCATTTACCGAGAATAGAATGGAATACTTTGAGTAGAATACTTTGTATTAAAAAAATCTCTGTTATTTATTGATCAGTTGATGGGCATTTAGATTGCTTCCAAGATTTAGCTTTTATGAATTGTGCTACTATAAATATGCATGCATATATATAAATGTATAATAATACTTTTAATTCTTTTGCGAAGATACCAAAACAGAGACTACCTGGCTCAAGTGGGACCTCTAGTCTTAGTTTTTTGAGAAATCACTACATTAGTTTCCACAGTGGTAGCGCTAGCCTGCACTTTCACCAAGAGTAGAGAAGGGTTTCTTTTTCTGTAGCCTGTCCAGAAGTTATTGGCCAGTTTCTTCATAATAACTCTTCTTTATGGAGTGACATAGAACATTAATACTGTTTTAATTTGCATCCTTTGAATGACTTGAAGATTGTTCCATTATTTAGTTTCTATTTGCACTTCATCTGAGAAGTATGCATTTATCTCAGATGCACAGTTTTGGATTGAGTCTTTGAAGTAGAGGATTTGATCTTTTTCAGTCGTTTATATATTCTGTATATCAATCTTTGTCTGAGGAACAGCTGGAAAAACTTTATGAACAACACCCAGACCACATGGGATACACAACAAAGAATCAGCTATGATCTCATCATATTAAAAAGCTTAGTACAACAGAGTAAATCACCAACAGGGAAAAGAGACAACCAAAGAGTGGGAAAAATAAGTTGCCAGCTATTGGATACAAGCAAAAGTTTCTAAGTAACAAGAATTCAAATAAATACACTTCTCTAATTATTTGGGATTCAAAAATACTACTTAATTCTGATTTAATTAATTACACATCTTTCTTCTTTACTTGAAAAAGTCACTAAATTTCAATGCAGGCATCTTGCCAACATAGTACTGAGTTTGTTATCAAATGATTTGCCTAATGCTTAGCATATTAAGAACTACTTTTAGGATGGATTAAATGCATTAGCCCAAATAAAGTTCAGGAAGTATCAATAATTTAATGAACTCAATATATTGTGCTAATCACTGTTTTGGCATTTAAGTTCGAAGAAAACTTTATCATCCAGTATAGTCTAGAAAAGTTGTCTCTCAAGCCCTTCTGTGGGGCTGGGGTGATAGCTCGGAGATCTAAGTGCCTTCCTGGAAAGCACGAGGACCTGAGTTCAATCACCAGTTTCATATGCTGTGCCTGCTCCGGAGCAATTCCAGGTAGGCTGTGCTGGCCACCAAAGCCAGCATGGTGGTGCACACCTGTAATCCCAGCATTGGGGACGCTGAGACAGGAGGATCACTATGAATCCAAGCTGCATAGCATAACCCTATACCAAATAAGTCATTTTAAAAAAAATTTAAAAAGAACTTGTTCCATTCCTTACCAGTGAATGCACGCTTTTGAATGATAGTGATGCATTCCACAGAATATAACTTAAAATAATACTCTTTCTCTGATTTGGGACCATTTCATGGAAATGTTAAAGTTCCTGCGTCCATATAGAATCCATTCAAAGACATTCACATCTCACAAAAAATGTATTTGAGGCACATTTAACTTTAGCCACATTTTAGAACTTTATTTTATTATTACTATTTTTTAATATTTTTGAGAAACAAATAGCAATGAGACAGTTTCAAAGCCGATTAATAGGAAAGTTTCAATAATTAATACATTGAGAACTTTATATAACTTAAATTACAATAATTATTTCTTAAATTTGTTACATATGAAATAAATATGCATATATTTCTTTAATTTGTTCATGGTAAGCATTATCTAAATTACCATTTAAGTAGCTATAGTAAAATGCATTCTGTTTCAGCAACTTGAACCTATTTTGACAGAACTAGCCAAGATAAATACACTGGTATAAGTAGACAAAATATATCATTGACTTTAAAGTTTAGAATTTATTTTCTCATTAGTATAGCATCTTTTATAGTATTATGTCTGATGAACCATACCATGGTCAATGTGCTTACATAAGGAAACAATTTAAATATTACTTTAAAAATTTTATTTATTTATTTATTTGGTATAAGTTCTTGCTACAGAGCTCAGACTTATAGGGTTCCTCCTGTCTCAGCCTCCCCACCGCTAGCATTGCAGGCGTGCGCCACCACTCCCCATTTCGGTGGCCAGCTAGGCATGGGGCCAGCACAGCATGGGGCCCTGGGATTCAAGCCTGGGTCTCTGTGCTTGCCAAGCAGTTTAGACCAGTGAGCTATCTCCCCAGCTCCCTATTATTATTTCTAAAAAGCGTTGGTGGAACACAAATAAATTAAAGGAAACGGAAAGCAACTGTGAGACAGCTTAAAAATGTCTTTCAAGTTTATTCATAATTTAGTTATTTACACACACATTCAAAATATACTTCAGTACCCCGTGCTGAGTATTGCTGCTGCCTCTGTATCCCTGCTGGGCATGTCTGAACTCTGCTTTCTGACCCGTGAAGCTGCCCCATGTCGATGGTGGGTATTTGCTTGTCTTCTTGACACCAAGATAGTTCTTGCTCCAGCAGAAGAAATCAGGCAGAAATAGTTGATACCAGATTGTTGCTCCCCACTTTCTCATGAACTTGCTGCTGGCTGTGTATACATTAGTCTACCCAAGCAGTTCTTTGTGTGGCTTCCTCTGTCCACGACCTATGTGCCTAGGAGTGGAGGCAGTTATACGTTGCATAGTCACAGACTTCTATAAATATTCCCATGACAACTTTTCCTCCTGGGATGATTCTCACTTGGAGCAGCTCGAGTGTGTACAGCGGCGGCAGGATAACTCCACTGTCAGTGATGCAGCTCATAGACTTCTTAGTGCTGCAGAAATACCTCTTTCATTTGCCTATTTATTTCTTGTGTATCTATTTTTTATTTTTCCATAAATTCTTTATTTAAAAGCTAGATGTGACAGAGACCTCTCTAAATTTCTTGCATCACAAAATGGTTAAGCTCTAAAATCCCTCCCTTACCTTCTGCCACTTTCCAGTAGCTGTCCTTGTATCCATTCAAGGCTTAATTGCCAAAACGCCATTTGTCATAAGAAGTCTTTCAGAGCTGCAATTTTATAAAGAGTCCAGTTTTAAAACTGGATGAGGTAAATAGGATATCATGTCCGCATCTTGTACAGCAATTAACCACCAGGAAGAATGTATGCAATGTGCTAATTTTTGAAACTGCCCTACCAATTTTATTTGAAACTGTCTCATTGCTATTTGTTTCTCATTAAAATTATGGGAAAAAGAAAAAAACTGGATGAGAATTAACTATTCTTTCCGTTCATAAGTAATAGAAAATAATGAAAATATAACACAACTGAAATGGAGCTTTACAGGGCACTCTTCAAATTTCTCCCTCTATAAACTGTGCTACCTGGTGTCTAGGGTTCTCTGGGTCCTCTGCTCCATGGATTACGAATTTGACAAACCCTGCTGTTGTCAATGGAAAAGGCAACAAACATGCAATAAACACACACTGGGGTGGGTGCTCTAGACACTCCTCAGCTGACGTGAACCAGCATGCACAACAGTAGCTGTGCAAGACTAGAGGCAATAGAGGAAGACCCAGAACTCTGGGAACTGTTCACAAGGATGAAGGTCTCGTCCCAGCGTTCAGCTGGATGCAGCCACATATGGACTTCAGTCAGATCACATGGTAATGAGTCCGGTCCACTCAGAGGATCAGAACAAGAAATCAATCATCAATCAATCGACTAAAGCAGTAGTAAATAACACCTGATCTATCTATCTATCTATCTATCTATCTATCTATCTATCTATCTATCCATCCATCCTTCCTTCCTTCCTTCCTCCCTCCCACCCTCCCTCCCTCCCTCCCTTCTCTCTCTCTCTCTCTCTCTCTCTCTCTCTCTCTCTCTCTCTCTCTCTTTCTTTCTTTCTTTTTTTCTTTGGTATAGTATCTCACTACACAGCTCAGAATTGTAGTGCTTATCCTGCCTCAGCCTCCCCAGCACTGAGATTACAGGATTGCACCACCATGCCCGGTTTCAGTGGCTGGCACAGCATGCCTGGGGTTCCAAGGCTGGCACAGCATGCAGTTCTAGGGACTTAACTCTAGTCCTTGCACCTTCCAGGGAGGGACTTAGACCAAATGAGCTGTCTCCCCAGCCCTAGCATCTGCTTTTTCAATGAGTAAAGTTGTAAAATTTTTAGGCTTCATATATCATGCGATATTTTTTTCCCACAATTTCTCATTTCTAACACAAATCAACCACAGTCCACATGCAAGGAAATGAAAACTGTTAGATTTGGGGAAAAAATAATGAACACTGAAGTTTGAATTTAATTTAAAAAGTTCACATCAAAATACATTATGCTTTAGCCATTTACAAGTTGCTACAGCATGTTGGTCATCAAGTGAGCCAAAAATGTTATGAGTGGTTCAGCAGGTAGGCGGGTGCTTCAAGGCCCTATTGTGAGCCACTGCATTTTCTTTTTCTTTTTTTTATGCAGTTGATAGAGAGTCTCACTATGCAGCTTGGGCTTGTAGTGATCCTCCTGCTTTCAGCCTTCCCAGCACTGGGATTACAGGTTTGCACCATCATGCCTGGACTCAGTGACTGGCTTTTGAACCGGGGAGTGGGGTGGCACAGAGTGTAAACCCAGTTCAAGCACTTTCCTAAGCAGACAATGAGTCTATTGAGCTCTCTTGCTGACCTTTATTTTGACGAGGCTTTTTTTTCCTTTAAGTATTTAGTAAAGGGTCCACAGGGTCTACAGGATCTCAGCACATAGATCAGACTCGTAGTGATCTACTTGCATTCAGCCACCCATGAGCTGGGATTACAGGCACATGCCACCATGCTCAGTCTCAGTTGCTGTCTCAGCATGCCCCGGGGTTGGGGCTGGCACGGCATGCCAGGGATCGATCGCCATCCCTGCTCCTGCCTAAGCGGGTATCTTAGTCCACTGAGCTATCTAGCAGGCCCTCATTTAGGCTCCTATAATCAGTAAATAGCAGAAACAACTGTCACTAAAAGTTTGAGTGCTACAGTAAGGAATTTTGATCACTATGACTCATGCCATTAGTCATTTTTTCTAGTGTCACTTTTACTTGGTTGTTCTCTTTATTTACATTATTTATTTCATTGATTTGACTTTGTTTCTGAAGATACAAGTGAAAATTGATTAAACTATTACTCAAATGAAGGTTATGAAAAGAGACAAAATCGTTTGGCACACATTTCACATGGCAAGAAACATAAGACGTTTAAAGAACAGTGCATAATCTTGCTAGACTAGTTGAAAGTCACAGTTGAAAGCTTTATGAATAAATCACCTAACATGGCCCTCTTCCTATCTGATGAAGAATGTTTTCTAAATTTGTATTTCTTTCAGAGTGGTTCAAGTTGAATCATGGCTGGGATATTCCTTGTCTTATTATTCTAGAGTGGCTCTAGGCTGCAATACATGAATTCTCTTCAAGTAGATCCCAGAACTGACCCACCAAGAGAACTGGGAATTATGATCTCTTTCCCTAACCAATGAGTTCAGAAATCACTGATACAGGCATCTTCACAGCAGCTGTGTCTAGATATTCTCTTTTAGTTTGCTATAATCTGAGTTCAAGAAAAGCCAGACAGAGTTTTACTATACCATAAGCCTCAGGATTGTTAGTAGTAAAAAAAATGCCAGAAGCTCTCTCTACCTCTTCAATGAAGCTTTGAATTAGAGTAACGTGCAGTCACTTTGATGGCCCAAAACATGGAGATCTAAGTTCAGTGAGGTTCATCCACAAGCAGGAACTGAAAAAGCTCTGACAACACAGCTTCTGGATACCTGGACTTTGCAACAGAGGAAAGAAAATTCAGAAGGTGAACAGGACTTTGATGTGCTGCTTTACTGAATCTTCCTACCAGTTAGGAAAATCAAGAATTAATGGCAACATAAACTCTTCTAATTTACGGTCAATCTGATACGATTTTTTTCTTCAACTATCAGAGTCTGGCTAGTTGCCATTTTCAAAATGAAGTACAATGCCGGTTTGGTATTGGTTTTCATTTTTGTTTGGCATATTCTCACGAGATAAGCAACAGATGGGTTAGAATGCTGCTCTTATTCATTTCTGGAAAATTCATATGACTGCTTTGATTTCCTGTTGTTTATCTTTGAGATTGCGTTCCTAGTAATATCTGTGCACATTGAAAGCCCAAGGGAAATAGTGACATTAAATAAGTTGAAATAAATAAATCTCCACTTTGGGTACATTTTCCTTTGATCTGTATGAAAATTGGTTTTCAGGAAATTGTTGAAATTAACACTATGGTATAACCTCTCTTATAAAGGAAGACAAAACTGCTCAAATGTTAATACGTGCTTTGGTTTACTTTAAAGCTTTAATTTTTTTGACTGAATTTTTTTCATGGTATGTTTATTATGAACCTTACATAGCAAAAATCCTTTGGAAGGCCATCAGATTTCATATATTATACATATTATTGTTGGCTGCTACTATTTTAGGCAAAGAATCACATTTTTATTGCATCATAATTTGACATTTATAACCCACAAATATTTAAGAATTACTGATCTATAGAAATCTACCCCAAAATACTTCACCTCTTGTTTGCAATAAATGACTTATATGTATGCAACTGTAAGCTTTATTGGAAATCAGTAAAAAGGAGACAACTTTTCTCTAAGCAATATTAATGAGCCTTCTGGGAGATGCAAGTGTAAAAGATCCTAATTTCACGAACAGCAGCCTCCACCTGAGTAAACTGGGGAATCCTGGTGAGGTTCCTTCAGTGCTAATCTCCAGACTCATCTTGCTTTCATTAAGTGAATTTTTACATCTAAATTAATTTATAGGAAACTTTCACTAAAATAAGGCTTTTCTTTTTACCAAACTCAGAATTAGCTATCAGTAAGGAGATAACTTCTTATCTTCTTTTAACAAGCTTCTTTATTTTTTTCTGGGAAATGAGATAGGGTAAAAGATTAGAAGGATTAACCAGCTGAAAATGTAATACATACTCCACACCCATGGGAAAGAAATTTAATCTTTATATCTACTTGAAAGTGTTCCAAAACTCTAAGCAATTTTCTTCATTTCTGATATTAGCCTCTGTAAACAAATGTACAATGGAAGAGTAAACATAAGGGTTTAGCAAATGCCAATATTGAGAATACAGTGTGTTAAAGGAATTTATTTGTTCACAATGTCTTAATTTGATTGCAATACATAAAATTTCTAATTTTGGAAGTCCTTAACATTAAGTTTCATTTGATTCTAATATTAAGTGTTTTGATTTATACACTCAGTAACATTTGCTGAATAATTTTTTTTTTTAAAAAAAACAAATTATTCAGCAAATGTTACTAACTGTTTACTGAGCAGCTGCACTGAAGACAGCAATGTGTAATGGCACGGTCACGCTTGGAGTGCCTGCCATTCTGGTCTTCTAAGTACGTACTGCTTGTCATGACACACCAATTGCTGCCATACTGTCTCTCAAGTAAATGTCTTTTTTTTAAAAAAAAAAAAAAGGTCAATAAATAAAAACAAGAGATAAGAAAAAAAGTCACAGGACAGTCTTGCTACAATGCTGTATATGATTAGACTTATTAATTTTTGTGAAAAATTAAGTAATTGTTTATTCATATTTTTTGAATTTTTTCATTTTTTAAATTTTTGTCTTCATATTCTGCAGGGACTTAAAGTTTAACATATCAATACTTGATGGAAAATACCTGTTCCATGTTATGCCTAAGATGTTTGATATTCAGACAGATAGCTAGGCTAAACCCAACTGCATATGTTGTAGGGTAAAAATAAGCTTCCCTTCTGCAGGGTTAACAACCTAAGTTTGCAGACCAAAAATCAGAGAAAAAGTAGGGCTTCAAGGACAACCAACATTTTGGCCCTAGTCTTTCAAAGTCAGTAAGGACTCAGGACATAGGAGAACCTATACTGTAACATTATATAACTCATTGTGTCCCAACTTTTCTGATTAAGGAGATTATGGAGCCACGGAGGAATGTGATCGATGGTGTAGAGTGTGTCTAAGGAGTGTCACATGGAGAGAAAACATTCTCTCAAGCTTTCACAGAGAGCAAATTGGTCAAGCAATGGCTGTGACTCATCCACATGGCTGACACTGACAAAGGATCTCCGAACTGCAGTATAGGGTTTCAGGTTAAATCCTGAGGGGATTTGACTGACCTTATCAGATACAAAAGTTACATTTCTTGTTATACAGGTCTTGCTTTATCTTAGTCTTAACCATTCAACAGAAAATATGAAAACAAGGTATGAAAAGTAAATCCACATTAATATACCGAGCTGTAAAGAGCTCAAGTCAACAACTTTGGACATTGCCAGTCTTATGGAAAATCCACTACTATTATGAACTACTGGACTCTATTGGGAGATTCTGCTGAATTCAAGCACATACAATATTTAAATGACAATGGAATGCCCTTCTCTGACAAAATTAACCAAAAAAGTGGAATAGAATTGAACAACCCTTTTGTATCTGTATACTCAAAATAGGAAAGATATACATCTGCACTCTCTTAATTCAATGAACAGAGTGGTTTGTTATAATAGTGTTTGAGACAGGATACCATGTCTACATCTTTTACAATGAATAACCACTGTGACATCAATATGCAATGTATTAATCACTGTAAATGTGCCAGTAATCAGTTTGAAACTGTCTCATTGATATTTGTTTCTGAATAAAATCATTTTAAAAAAGAAAAAATATAAAGAAAAAATAATGCAATTTTTTATACTATTAGTGTTTGTTAGTTCATAGAAAAGAAAGAATTGTGCTAATACTGATTGTAGATCTTCATGCCCATATCTTGTACTCTAAGTAACTACTTTAAAGATACTAATTGAATGTAGTAAATATTTTTATTTTCTTATCATCATATAAAATTTTTACTTTTTTCCACAAAATAAAAATAAAACATTTGTGATAGACAAAAAATAAATAAAAAATAAAAAACAAATTTTAAATAATAATATAACCGTATGCTCTATATTCAATAATTATTACTGAAGCTTTTAATTACTAGCATTTATAGAAAGATTTTAACACTGATATTGAACCCATGATGCATTACATTCCCAGAATAGTTCTACTGAAACCATTTCTTTTATCAGTTTATAGGTATTAATTATTTAAAATTTAAATTTTCTTTCTTACAGTTGCAAAATATTGAAAGAATAAGAATCTTAGGTATTTTGAATAAAAAGTAAACATAAATTGCAATTATCAAAGAAACCAAGAACATCATGCTGTTAAATAACATAGAAGCCAGGTGCATGCCTGAAATTCCTGCACTCAGGAGGCTGAGGTAGGAGGCTCTTTGAGTTTGAGGTCAGCCTGGGCTACCTGGTAAGTTTATGATCAGCCTGCACTAAATAGACTTGTCTCCAAAAATCAAAATAATAAAACAATAAGAAATATATTAAAATAAATCAGATATTTATAAAAACTAAAATCAATCAGATCATAATATTTTGAAAACAGTTATTATTAATAAATATGAAAATTTAAAAGAATATAAATTTAATAAAACAGCAAAATTGAAATATTATTTTTCAAATATTCATTTTTAATCAAAATTATGTTCTTCAGAACTATAAGTTTCCTTACAAATTCATTGCGTGTTTTCTACTGCAAGACTTCTGAGTGTCCAATCATTCAATTGTTTAAAAAAATGTTTTCAAAGTACATATCATAAAAATATAAAACATAAAAAATTATAAGGATGGGGCCGGGGGGATGGCTCACTTGAATATGCACTTCCCTAGCAAGCCTGAGTTCAATCCCTGGTTCTGGAAAAAAAAAAAAAAAATTCTAAGGAAAGTGCAAAGGAGTTACCACTGTAGGCACCTTGTAAACCAAAACATAAAACTAGGATAGACACCTTCAAATCTACTCTATGCACCCCCTTCTCATAATAGTCTCTATGCACCCCCTTCTCATAATAGTCTCTCTTCTGGTGAAAATACTCCTACTTTGTGATGGTTTATGTCCATTTTAATGTACTGACCCTTGTACTGTTATGTTTAAGCAACCATATTCGGTATTTTAGATTTCTAATCTGAATCTCTTTCTTATATGTTAAATGTCCTTTACATTTTTGTCAAAATCTCTAGTATCTTTATATTACAGGAAGTGAGATCACTCCAAATTCCAAAATTAAGGAACTATCACAATGTTCTACTGGTCTTTTCCGTATAAGTTGAGCTTAAAATAATTTTAAACTAATTCTCAAATTTAAATACCAAAGAGATTTCATGAAAAATCACCCACAATCTTAATTTAAAATAGTTGTATATACTACTTATTCCAAAACTATGGAATAATAAAAATAAAATAACCCCTTCAAAGGGAGGAGAAAAGCATTATTATTTTTTTTATTATTATTTCAATTTTTTGTGTGTACCAGAAATCTAACTCGGCACCTTGTTCTTGGTAGGCAAGTACCCTACAGTTGTGCTGTATTCCTGGCCAACTACTGCTATTTTTATCCAGCTTCTCAAGAAAGTATAATTCATGGTCATTTGTTCAAAGTCCATTTAGTTGGAAACCTGAAGAGCCATAAGTATACCATTGAAAATTTATTCAGAAACTTAGTTTAGCTTCTTTTGATTTTACACGTCATATTTCCTGGTGATCTTCCAATTTTTCTTTCCTTATTTCCTGGAATTTTAGTACAGGATTATCAGACAACAAGTAAATTACAGAGAATGGAGTTGGTGGTAATTACATTAAGGTGACTGACATATGCGGAATTGGCTTTAGGAAATCTTTCTTGAGTTGTCACGACTAACTTCTAAATGGCAAAGAAGAAGGAAGGTATGACAAAAGATGGAAGAAATGAACCTAGCTCTTCGGTTGGGATGCTGTGTAGAAATGGATGAAGCCATACCTAAAGAACACCTTTCTTAGGTTTTCTGCTTCCATTTGTTGATGTTATCATAGTTGGAACAGAAAAGTTTAAAGACAACACTGTCAGAAATACTACTGCTGATGTAGCTCCCTGGCACCACCTCCAGGAGTGCCCCGTCTGGTGTCTCTTTAGACAGTCAAATAAAAATCAGATGTTAAAACAAGAGAATGGTGGTCAAGAGAGTCCTGGGAGTGTCACAAATTGAGACTTGAAATGATAAATGCTGTTTAAAAACCACAAAGCATTGAAAAGATATATAAAAGGACATTGAATTTTTTGACGTGGACATACAGGTGCCACCAGGAAGAGTTGTGTTCAAATTAAAAAAGAGCAATGTAACCATTCAGGAATGCATTAATAGTTGGGTAAAAAAAGAAAGTATGTTGAAAATTTCTTTAGACTAGTATGTTGTTGAAAACATAAGAGAATACTTAATGTTATTACTAAATGAAGAATGAATATGACGGTTTTTATTATTTTTGTCCTCATTGTTTTATTATTATAGGAAACACGTACTCCTTTAGAGATTTTGATAAGTTATGTAGTACAAAGAGTCTTCCTGTGGTGTAGGAAAACTTGCGTGACTGTGGGAGGTTTCCGGGAACAAAGGGAAGATGGAGACATTTTCTGCGTTGAGACTGGAGAGAAAACAGGACAGAAAACGAATTCAGAGTAGTGTTGCGGTTGAGAAAAGAGGGGAAATTTATCTTTTCTATTTTCTCTACAAAGTCTGCATGTTTATTGAAAAGAACAGGATAGTTAGAGGAGTATCCTGAACAGATGAAGAATGCTTGAATTATTATTGCAACGCAGGAAATCTTGAAAGCCTATGTGGGTCGTTGTTGCAACTAGTGCCTTTACAGTAACATGAATCCAAGCTATTTCCTGTCAGCTTTGCCTTAGATAAATTAGCTAACTAGATTAGAAAATTTAGAGTTTGAATGAATAAATTGTAGAATGTTGAAAGATGAGGAGATGTATGCAGAAGGTAGTTTTCATTGATGAAAGTGATTAAGAAAGAATAAAAAATAAATTAAATTGTAGACAGAAAACCAAATCAATGATTTAGTGATTTTGGAGACAAAACAACTTCTGTTTTAAGAGATATTTGATAAAATAAAGATAAGGATACTTACACTTAAATAGGCTTCAAAACCTTATTGGCCTGGACCACTCCCACGAATGCGAATTTGGCACTGAATAAAATTTAAAACTGAGGTGCTAAGATTTTGCAATATGAAGGGGAGATGAGAGAACTTGGAAGAGGGAAAGGATGACAATAGCAATGTACTCCAAGAGAACAAAGACAATTATTCATTGTCTGCTTTATTGTTGACTATTCTTTCATTGCTTTTCATTTTGTATTATTATTATTTTACTTATATTAACTGTAGAAGTTTGTTTAATTTCAACAACAAGTAGTAATAAGGGTTTACTTTTTGTTTGTGAGACTAACAGTGAAGAAAATTTAGAAACTATTACTTTAAAAGGCCAGAGAGAAAAGAAGTCTTCGGAAATGCAAATTATTCAGCACGAAAGAGAATGAAAGGGCTAAGAGTACATGCGCCATAGACTGGTCATCCACACGTCAGCATCAGCTGAAAGACTAGGCCTGATTTAATAGGCATCCTTGCAATTTACGGAAATAAATTTCTCTACAAGCAAAGTGAAAATGCATCCCTTTCCAGGCTTGCCCCGTAGAGATTTGCACTTGTGCCTCGCAGTGCCTCCCCTTCTGGTTGTCTAACTGGGTTGGCGATTCCTTGGAAGAAGATCTTAGAATCCTTCCTCGGGGTCTGACAAAGCTTTTGTTGAAATGCACTCTTAAAAGATTACATGAGGGCGAGATTCTCCGTTCAGCTGCTGGCTTAGCCAACATGATTATGTGAATAAATGTGGCTGAAGATCTTTAGAAAAACCCTCAAATGTGATGACCAATAAAAATGGAGACTGACTATTAATCAAATTTACATGCTCAGGTTCTTCATGCTTGATCGGTGGAAAGGCATGGATGGTGCTTGGAATTTTGATTTTATGATTAAAACACGCACAACCTATTAAAATTCAAAACTTCAATCCCAATTGACTTATTGAAGGATTTCTGATTTCCCACATGTAATTCATTTGCTATTTTAAATTCATTTTTAATTTTAAAATAAAACATTATGATTTCACTTTGCATTACTAAAACAGTATTTCAATAAAAAAGAGGACAAATCATTCCTTTCATTAAGACAAGCCAAAGAAAAAACAAAGCAAAACTAAAAGACATAAAATATTGAAGCATGTTAACCTTTCCCATTCAAATTGAATCATATTTTTGACCATTTTACATGAACTATCATAACTTTAAAGCTGAATTCTGGTTTCAGGAGTAGAAGTAGAACCCTGCTTTGTGAGACCTACAGCGGGTGCTTACGTGTTTCATATAGGCAAGTAGTGAGTTTGTCTCTTATAGTTTTAGGTTTTTATGATCACAGAAAAATACAAATAGTTGATCTGATTTTAACAGCATTCAAAAACTATTTATTGAAAAACTATCATGTTTCCAACCATAAAAGCCAATGTCTAAGAACAAATGACAAACTATTTTCTACTTTGCACCTAAATCAGAAAAAATACCTGTATAAACAAAGGAAATGTAAACAGACTGAAGCAAATTTTCCACACACTCTATTTTTATTACACATTTAAATTTATACATTATTAACATTGTATGTGTAATATTCTTCAATTTAAGTTTCTTGACACAAATTAAGGAAACAATTTAGATGCAGAGATTAAATTTTATGCAATTTTATAATTTCTTCCTTTTATTTTTCATACATATTTGTATTCTTCTGTTTCTTTGTTTTTTAATAAATCAATTTCCTTGTTTCTAATAGTGCATTCTAGCAGTACTTCTGGCTGAGCTAGACTGTATAAAATGTAATCGATTTATTTCTGCTTAATAACTTTGCAGTGCTTTTGCGAAAACAATGCTTGTGTTTGTTCATATGCTTTATGTTAAAAATTTAACAAGAAAATAAAGAACTGTTGTAATATCAAATCCCTAAGTATTTCTTGAAACAACCTTATTAAATACACTATATATGTAAATGTAGACCAAACAATAATTGTTTTCAAATAAAATGCAATGATTTATGTCACTTAAAATTGAAAATTAACCAGAAAACTTCCACTAGCAATCTTTCCAAGTCAGGCTTTTGTTTGGGATAAATTAAACATTATGATTCTTAGAAGTAATCCTTATAAAAATATGTGCATATTCTAGAAATACAATTAGATTAAGCAATATTTTCAAATTTCCAGTCTCCCTTCGAAGAAGGGAGGAACATTGGTGATTAATATACCAAAATTATGAAAAACCCTTCCTTTTGATTATACTGTCTTCAAAGAGAAAATTATGTTTTCCCTGAAATAAACTATTAGAATGCATAGTATTTTAGGACTTTGGAAATTTTAGTAATGAATATTTAAATAAACTTTAAATAGTTTAGCATTGTGTTTCTATAACTTATAAATATTTCATAATTTTGTTTGCTTGTAAGAAAAGATATACATTTTCCCTATCAGCATTTATATAGTCACTTGGTAAACAGTTTTGTATTTAATATTTATGAAGTGTCAAACTTTTTAAAATGCTTTAGACCTAGGAAGGAATATGTTTGAAGACTTGTCTACGTAGAGCTTACCTTCTAATGGCATACATGGAACTAAATGAGTGGATAAATAAGTCATTATTCTGATATAAAACAACACGACGAATTTTAGAAAAGTGGTTAGGTGGATAGTGATGGTTTTGAAAGATGGAACTAGAGTTTAGAGAAGAAGTCAGGGAAGGTTCTTCACCGGGCAAAATGAAAGCAGAATCTCCACAATGAAAAAAGAGCCTGAATTCCTGCACCTACAGTATTTAAATGACAGTAGAATACCCTTCTGTGAAAAAGCTAACCAAAAAAAGGGACACAAATCAATGACCATTTTGTATCTGTATACTCAAAATAGCTAGGATAGATATACAACTCCACTCTCTTAATTCAATGAATAGAGAGGTTTGTTCTAATAGTGTCTGAGACAGGTTATCAGGTCTGCGTCTTGTAAAATGAATAACCACTAAGACAACAATATGCAATGTATTAATTATTAAAATGTACTAGTAATAGGTTGCAAAACTGTCTCTTTGCTATTTGTTTCCCAATAAAAATATTTTTTAAAAAAGAGTCAACCACGGAGAACACCAGATAACTCCTAGGCTTATTGTTAGTGTCCCAAATTTTCTGATCAAGAAGATTATGGGGCCAAAGAGGAAAGTGATCGATGACATAGAGTGTGGCTAAGGAGAGTCACATGGGGAGAAGACACTCTCTCAGGCTTTCACAGACAGCACATTGGCCAAGCATTGGCCGTGACTCATCCACATGGCTGACACTGACAAAGGTTCTACAATCTGAGGTACAGGATCTCAGGATAAATCCTGAGGGGATTTCACTGACCTTATCAGACCCAAAAGCTACAACTCTTGTTGCACAGGTCCTGCTTTACCTTGGTCTTAATCATCCAGTAGAAAAGTATGAAGATGAAATATAGGAAGTAAAGCCATGCTGTTATGCTGAGCTGTGGGGGACTCAGGTCAATAATTTCTGACATTGCTAGTTAAAGAGAAGACCCAATGCTATTATGGACTACTGGACTCTTTTAGAATATTTTGCTGAGTTTACACACCTATAATATTCAATAACGGAACTTTAAAAAAATGGGATATAACTATGAATGTCCATTTTGTATCTGTGTATTCAAAGTGGTTGGGATAGATATATAGTTGCATTCTCTTAATGAATAGAATGATTTGTTCTAATGGTGTTTGTAAATAGGATCTCAAGTCTGCATCTTGTACAGCAATTAACCACTAAGAAGAATATATGCAGTGTATTATTTGTTGAAACTGTACTTTCGATTTGATTTGAAACTGTCTCATTGCTATATGTTTATCAATAAAAGTTTGAAAAGAAAAATAAAAAGATAACTCCTAGGCTATTAAACTGATGTGCGTGCGGTTGGTGCATCAAGTAATGCAGGCACTGTGAGAGACGGCGTAATCACGGGCCTAAGTCTTGTCTAACTTCTGGACCACAAAGTGAATACTGATGTGGGAAATGCTGTTTAGGAGACACTGAGCAGTGGAGGACGGCTTTCACATCAAGCGTGTGAAGCGGACACGTGTGGTATAGACGTCTGTTAGAATTCCAGATGGAGGTGCCCGCTGAACTGTCTGCATGCACACGTAGGATGCAGAACAGTCAGCAGGGCCTTGCGAAGAGCGAGGTGCAGGCATCAGGGTGTGGGCCCTGTGGGAGGCAGGGGAAGCGCTGAGACCCCCCGGGATGGAAGTTTACGAAGGATGGGGGACTGAGGCCAGGCCAGGAAGGGATACAGCAGAGAATCTGGGTAGAGAAGGGCAGGGTGTGGAAAGAAACACTACAGAAGGCAGAAGGAGAGGGGTCCAAAGAGGACAGAGCAGCAAGAAGGACTAATATAGCAAACCAGTGCAGTGCACACTGAAGAACAAAAGGTCGGAGGAGCAGACCAGGATGGAGCACTAAGCGGATCGAGAGCTGAGGTTTCCTTGAAGGCAGAGACAGGGACAGAAGGAATCATCTGGTCCCATTAGTATCAGAGGCCACTGTAAATGTAAAAGTAATCTAAAAAATAAAGGCCGTATCAGGGCCGGGGAGATAGCTCAGCGGTCTAAATGCCTGCCTGACAAAAGTAAGGACCTCCTGGGTTGGATTCCCGGTACCACATGCCACAAGGGCCCTGTGCTGAGCTGGCCACTGAAACCAGGTTTGGAGGTGCAGGTCTGTAATCCAGCACTGTCGAGGCTGAGACAGGAGGGTCATTATGAGACGAAGCTGCATAGCGAGACCCTGTACCAAAGAACTAAAAGATTAAAAAAAAAAGTTGAAGCAGATTTCTAAAATAAACATAGATCCTTGTGACTTTTCCCCATGATTTATTTCATCCTCTACCAATGTACATAGATTAAAAATAGGCTGTAGAAGTATAGAGACTGCTATTCCATTTAATTATTCATTAATACGCTCTGGTTTTGTAGGAACCTGAGAGAGTAGGTAGCATATGAAAGGTTCATTAGAAGCGAGGAGACGGAGTTGGACTAAATTCTTCCCTCCGTTTCCGTCACCCCGGTTGCTCCTTCCCTTAGAGCAACGTATGCACACAGTTGTCCAGGATTGTCTGGGCCAGTGCACGGCCGATTTCTACAGGTCTATTGAAAAGAAGCGTGAATGCTTCATTTTTTTTTCATCAATGTAACATGCTTGTATCAGGCAATCTGAACAATTTATTTGTAGACAACAATATGTCGTATATCAATCATTGTTCAATTCCTAGCATGTTGTTCAGTGAAATTCTATGTCATTTCTAATGTTTAAAATTTTTTTATTCTCTTTAAAAATAAAACAATAAACCGGAAAAAAAAACTCTTACTTTGTTTTATTTTACAAAATGTTCTATGATTACATGGCTGTAGGTAAGAAGGGCTTTAGCTTGTTCTTTTTAGGCATATCAACTTAAATATGGTGACGATATGTAATGTAAAGCGTTGTGGACTAGAGCAGAAAATTAGCACACAAATGTTGTCGCGCTGTCGGCCACCTCAGACCACAGCAAGGAACAGAGGAAACTAAAACGACACGCAGCTAGTCATAAAATCCGAAGAACTACATTCATCTCACTTTACGATTACAACAGCTAGTTATAATTCCTGCTAATATTCAGATACAGATAGATTAGATTGGAGAGAACGCCAAATCCACTTAGTAAAAAGAAATAAAAAGTAAATAGAGTAAAAAGCATACTACAAAACTTAACACTTCAAATACCACAGTCTTGAGACACAAATACTCTTATTTATACAGAAAAAAGCACATTACAAAATTTTTATAACAATGAACCATGTAGGAAAATATTGGCAGTTGAATATGCAAAACAAATATTTATCACAATAATGTTAATAATTACTATATTCACAGTGTTACACATTAAACACTGCTATTTTTAAAGGATATGTTAGCAAAATTTTATTTAACTTTTATAAACATAAGCATCAGAGATTACATAAAAGTAAGGTTTAAAAATTCAAGTATCAACAATGATGCACAAATTTTAAAGTTTTTTTTAAATTCATAAC
>NW_004524719.1:2325586-2326565 GCF_000260255.1 Octodon degus | reverse complement strand
AAAAAAAATTGCTGTCTCAGTTCTGCCGGGAAGCAGTCCAAGTTGAGACTTTTGCCAGGGTTGACTCCTTCTGAGAGCTGAGAATTCCGTGCACTTCCTCTGGCTTCTGGTGCATCGCTAACAATTTCTGGCGTCATTTGAATTGCTGAGAAATCCTTATTTCTGTTTCCATATTCACATGGTGATTTTCTTGTGTGAGTGTCACCAAATTTCTCTCTTTAATAGAAAAACCTCTCATGTTAGAGTATAACAACTCTTACTGGCTTCATTTAATGGGATCATCTCTAGAAATGCTATCTCCAAGGAACGTCACAGTGGAAACACCAGGAAGGATAACACCTTCCTGTGAATTGTGGGGAAATGCACATCAAAACATAGCAGGTCATCCCTTAGCTCCCCAGCATTCATGATCTCTTTATCTGTCAAATGTATTCACTACCTCAGACAGTCTTTATTCCTTCCAACTTCAACTTGTCATTTATTTATTTATTTAATTATTTATTTGGTACTGGGTCTCACTACACAGTTCAGACTTGTAGCGATCCTCCTGTCTCAGCCTCCCCAATACTGGGATTATAGGTATGCACCACCATGTCTGGTTTCTGTATCAGGCACTGCATGCCTAGGGTTCCAGGGCTGGCAGGGAATGCAGTACTGGGGATCGAACCTGGATCTTTGTGCTTTCCAGGCAGGTGCTTAGACTACTGAGCTATGTCCCCAACCCTCAACTCCTAATTTATAATCTCTTCTGAATACCATCTTAGTCAAGTACTGATGAAACTTGGGTTATGACTTATCCTGAAGCAAAAATTCTCTCCATGTATAAAATAAGGAATCAGAAGGAGTATCTCTTTCCAGGATACAAGCATGGGGCAGAAATTCATGTATTTAAAAAAAAAGGATGGGCCGGGGAGATGGCTCAGTGGAATAAGCGCTTCCCTGGCAAGCGCAAGGGCCTGAGTTCAATCCCTGGTTCTGC
>NW_004524719.1:2300279-2325197 GCF_000260255.1 Octodon degus | reverse complement strand
ATATATATATTTGTATATTTGTAGAAAAGGGTGTTCCATAGATCCTTCCTGAATAATGATATCCCCAATCCTGACTTCTATTTCATGATTCTATTGCGTGATACCTCTAATCACCTTTACAATTAGTTGTCCACCTTTGCTCAGCTTTATGTGAGTGCTATCTTAGGAAGAGTAAAGCCTTCAGGTGAGCATACCTGTTTGTGTCTGTCTATTGACTTCTCCCCTTCTTCACTTTAGGGCAAGCAGCAAGAAGCCATACCATGGCTTCTACAGGTTGCTTCACAGTATTCCAATTCATTTTACCTATTCTATCTCCCCTCCAATACAGCACAATTTTAAAAAGCAGCTTTTTAGGGCTGGCCAGATAGCTCAGTGAAGTAATGCACCTGAGTAGGTAAACGTAGGGGCTGAGGCTCGCTTCCCATTGGGTTGTGCCAGCCCTGCCCCCAGGGCACACTTAGATGGTGATTGAGTTGGGCGTGGTGGTGCACACCTATAATCCCAGAGCTTGGGAGGCTGAGAAGAGGAGGATCATTTGAGTCTGAACTGTGTAGTGAGTTCCTGTAGACCCTGACTAAATACAAGAAAAAATAAAAAAAAGAAAGAAAGAAAAAGAAAAAGAAAAATCTCCTTTGTGAGTCTATACTGAGATTCAACCATTTTTAGCATAATGATATTAAATACAATTCAACCTCAGTGAGGTCTCGCCAGAGTTACCTTTCACATTCATGTTCCTAACAGCACTCTGCTCACGACAGTATGTATATTGTTTGTAGTTGTGGACCTTCTCTGTGGTCCTCATTTGGGTTTTCCATTAGAATTCTTCTTAATACCCAGTAGGCAACCTAG
Source organism: Octodon degus (assembly GCF_000260255.1). Classification (NCBI taxonomy): domain Eukaryota; kingdom Metazoa; phylum Chordata; class Mammalia; order Rodentia; family Octodontidae; genus Octodon; species Octodon degus. Next base: position 2,324,348 of record NW_004524719.1, on the reverse strand, counting down.
GCTTTTCCAAAATCATGTGTATCTCGGCAGTCTCCCAGTGTGTGCTCACCTGACTCCCAAACTGCTCCAGGTCTTCAAGTATTTGCTGTACAACACCACTGTCAGGATCAAAGTTGGTTGTTTTTCCAAGACTTACATAAAGTGTCATAATAAGATGGCTCATTCAACCTAAATTTATAATGTCATACTTCTGGAGGCAACAGGTATGAAAATAAAAGCGGGAAAGGTGGACAGTGATGATTTTCTTGAAGGTTATAAGAGAGGGGCTCTTTCAATTGCCTCTGATAACTTCCTGGGAATAAACCGGGTTTGAATACTCAAAAAATGTCTCTCTGATCTCAGTGTGTCAGCTACAACATGTGGTGGCTTGCGTCTGGGGATGTTTTGTTATCTTGTGCTAGAAGGATGTGTAGTCATATTGAATCAGAAGTTTATTTTGAAGTTCAGATGAGACAGAATTCTCCTCTGTCAAGTCCTTTCAGCCTAATGTAAATTGTGCCTCAGTCTAGCTTTATCTGTTTAATGTTAATGTGTCCACAGAGCAATATACCCTTTTAAAAGTATTTTCTAAATGTTTTATTTATTTATTCATTTATTTATTTGGTACAGGGTCTCACTACCCAGCTCAGACTCATAGGGAACTTTCTGGGTCAGCCTCCCCAGGGCTGGGATTACAGACAACGTGCTACCGTGCCTAGAGTTCCAGTAGCCAGTGTGGCATGCAATACTGGGGATCAAACCTGGGTCCTTGCACTTGCCGCGCAGTGTTCAGACCACCAACTACCTCCCCAGCCCAACATAATCTTCTTAGTAGATTATAATTGAGTACATCTAGACTTCCTGTGTACTGGATGAATTCAAATATGTCTACAAGTGCCTCTTGCTTGCTTTAATGCTGTCCCTGCTTCTCTTATTTCTCCCAATGTGGCTTTTCTCCAATATTTCCCAGTAGCGCTATCCACTCAATTTAAACAAATACCACCGGACAAGTATTAAAATATGTATTAGATGCACAGATCTGTTTTGTTTTTGGTTTTCAAAAACTAAATTTTTGATTGGGTGATAGGCACAAAAATATATGTGTAACACTACTTACAATCTCCAAAATAGAAACAGGCATAGTGAAATTATGAATTCAGGCAAGTCAGAATTTCTTCCTTCAGATTCAGACAAAGTTACGTGGTGAAGTTAGAAATAGAAGGTGAGTAGGAGTTTGTCTGGTGGATGAACACATTCCAAGCCCTGGAGCAGTCAAGTGAGAATGTATTGCAGTATCTGAGTAAGTGGAATTTAGTGAGTGGCAGGTGGTTGCCAGTGCTAAAAGAAAAGCAGAACCTATACCAGAAAATATTTCAAATTATCAAAAATTTTCATAGAAAGTTAAAACCTATTACTCTGGGAAATAAGTACAGCAAGAGGGGGCCGGGGAGATGGCTCAGTGGAATAAATGCTTCCCTGGCAAGCGCAAGGGTCTGAGTTCAATCCCCTGTTCCGGAAAAAAAAAAAAAAAAAAAAAAGTACAGCGAGAGTTAAAGCTACTGTACTCAAGAAGGGAAGTTCAGTTTCAGTTCTGACATTCCGAGTCATTGAAATCTGTCAGGCCCATCTGTATAAGAAATAATTGAGCACTTTGAAAAATTAACCACCTGTTAGGCTCACTGGAGAAGTCAGGACATGGAACACCACTGGTTCAAAACCAAGAAAGTGAGGCAGGTCCAGTGTGTGGAATCTGCTTCCTTGAAACTGACGCTGCAGGAACCTTACACAGGATGAGTTCTGGGCTAAAACTTGAAATCTGACTGTAGAGGCTAGCCTCAGCATCTGATGATGGGGGCAGAAGAACTGCGGGGTGGAAACTGACAGGAGCCTACGTTGCCACACCACTTTTCCCAAGGAAAGTCACCAGGATTTCATGTGGAGATGAAAAAGCAAAACTTCTGACATTCTGGCAGGTCTCAAAGGGAAAGTAAGAGGAATCATTATGAAAATCATTCAGAGCACTCATTTTCATAAATGAGTACTCCCTGGGGTAAGAACCATACCAGAAGGCAATCCCGGCAGGTGCCCTACCCCTCCAGCCACACATCACTGTCGTGGGTTGCCCAGTGGAGAAAAGTGAATGGGGCCAACCGGAGTCGTGTCTACAAGAAAATAGTAAACACTACAACCAGTCCAGTGAATAGGAAACAAGGGGGGAAAATTATACCCTTTGTGAGTACAAGACAAGCCCGAGACCAAGCTCACTAACAGAATGACATTTAATTGTAAGAGTACAGAACACTTGCTGTCTGACCTCTAACTAACTGTCACCTTGATCCCAGTGTGAAATCCCTTGGTAACATTTGAAGATTTGCAACACAAAGAGTTTCTGAAGGGGATAACTTTGAAAATACCAAATTCAAGAGGTGATGCAAAGTGCTATAGACGTGAAGCCTTGTTTACCTGGAGCTGAAGCTGACAGAAATTGCAATCTATTGCACACATCCAGAAAGGCACGTTCTCAAGAGCCGAAGCAGTCATCACACTTGGGTGCAAATGAAAAAATGGACTGCGGAGTCATCGAAACAATTATTCAAAATAACAATGATCAATATGTTAGGACTCTAGTAGAAGAAAAAAAAATATATATATAATCAAATATATACACATAAGCACAGATAAAAACTCTAAAAATCAATTGAAAGAAAATGGCAGACTTTAAAAGCCCTGCAAAATAACTAAAAGCTCTTATCTCTCTTAACTGATTGTAGAAAGGAAAACACGTAGTGAAATGCAAGATAGGCCAGTAGAAGGTTTGCGGGTTGAAATTTAAGAACAAAAAGTGGGAAATAAAAGAGAACAGAAAACTTCAGGAACTCATGCCAGTACCAAGCACTGTATCATATATCCAAGTGGAAGAGAAGGTAGAACCAAAGTAGCTACGACTTAAAACTTTCAAAGATTAATGTTGTATGCAAACACAATTTTGAAAATTGTATAATTATCATTTTAACTCTGGATAAACAAATGGAGGAACAAGAAGTATGCTAAGATTTTTCACTGTGAATTTCTGGCCACCACCAGTATATTATTCTTGAATTTTTGATCACATACCAAATCATTTTACATGTTTATATTTTAGTATTAAAAAATAGAAGTCCCCCCAAACATCTCATGATGTTGAATTTTATGTGATAATTTGGCTGAGCTATGCAGATATTTGGTTAATCTTCAGCTTATGTGTCAAAACAAATATATATATTAGAACAGGTTATCATTTAAATCTGTAGAACTGGGCCAGAGAGACAGCTCAGAAGAGCAAATGCCTGCCTGGCAAGGACAAGGTCCTGAGTTCAATTTCCAGTACTAAAAAAAAAAAAAAATGTAGAACTAGTATATCAGATTAGTCCAATTTATGGAGAACCATCAATGAAGAAAGGTTTAGGCCCTGCAAAGGAGAGAGAAACCTGTCTCCAGATTGCTTTACAATTGTAAGAGCAATGTCTTTCATATGTCTGTAGAATTTCGGCCCTGCAGATTTTAGACTACAAATTTGTCAATTCCCTCTTTCTTTTCTTCTCTTTTCCTCTCCCTCTCTCTATATGCAGTCTCCAACACACACACACACACACACACACTCTTCTATGTGTTCTTTTGATTAGAGAGAGAATTCTGCTTAATACATTCTCATATATATATATGTATTTTTTCATATATTTGATACCCCCAAAGTAAAGTATTTGCATTCCAATAATATAGGTGTCATTTCCACTAAATCTCCTTCTCAGTATACTTTCTGTCAGGATGAATTTTTAAAAATAAATATATAGTGACACAAATAGATTAAATGACTTGAAAGAACACTTTTCTGTGAGATTTTACTTACTCAACCAAAGCAAATATATTTGTATTTATTGTACAATATTTATAATTTGTCAAAATATTATCAGATTATATAACATATTTTAAATACTTTACATTTCTGTTATGTTTTAGACAACTTATGTTAAATCAAAACATGATTCTTATGGCTGAAGAGGTAGCTCAGGAGACTAAGCAGCTGCTTAGGCCAGCTCAGGGACTGGGGTTTGGACCCTGGCACCACATTCAGAGATAGCCCTGCTCCTGGGCATGCTGCACTGCCCACCAAGACCTGGTGTGGCGGCGCACACCTGTAATCCCAGCACTGGGGGAGGGGGGCTGAAAACAGGAAGATCCCTAAGAGTCTGAGCTGTGTAGAAAGACTCTGTACTAAATACACAATTAAATAAGACCAGAACATTCCAGGTCAGTACTGCTCCTGGTACTTTGGTTCCAGGGAGGACCTGTAGGCTCTATGTGAATAAGAATATGTAACAAGTACTTAAAGTATACGATAGAGTGCGAAGATTTAAAGCAGGCAACTTCACGTCACCTTCTGCTCAGAAAATGTGCATGTCATGTTCACACATCGGCCCCTATTTCTTCAGGCAAAGCAGGTAGCATGTCTAAGCCTTACTAGACTCACTTGAATTTGAGAAGAAATTCAAGTAGGAATGAGATAGCAAGCTGAAAGAATTAAGAAGGAAGAAGAGGGTTAGTGGACAAAAAGAATGAGTTAAGGTGTGTTATATTCATGTACCATCTCTCCAAAATAGGCATAATTATTATGTACTGCATATATGTACTAAACCAAAACAATTTAAAATCTTATATATAATATATACTTTCCTTATTTGAGTTGGTTGTGTGCAGCACATTAAGGAACTTGTATCAATTGCTAAAAGCTTATGTGAAATACAAAGCAATGTATCAAATTGTTACATATAACTTTGTGAAATGGAACACAATACCCAATTTTATCCAGCTATTGATGAGGGGTCCGAGAAAAAAGGAGCACACAAAAGCTGTAAATTTCCTAAAGTGCTTACAACAAATTATCGCAGACAAAATCACTAAAGCAAAATAAAAATATCACCACATGATTTCAAAAATTAAACCTAAAAGTTATTATGTTGAAGCAAAGCTATGGTCAAGGTGGCATTCTCTTGGGAAGAACTAGGAGAGCCTTTCCTTGTCTCTTCTAATTTCTAGTGGCTGCCGCCATTGTTCAGCCCGAGGCTGATTGTTACCACCCTGGGGGCCAGCTCCCCCCGTGTACGCCACATGGCTGTGTGGCAAATCATTTTTCTCATCCTTATAAAGATGCATGGCAATGCATTTAGGACTCAGGTCTACAAAGAAATTCCTTTTTTCCCCCTTTTCTTGCCAGATGGAGTATTATTCCGTACATGAGGAATAAAGATGTGAATGAATTTTAGTTGTCATTTTCCAGTCTACTACATTGAATCCATCCATTTTTTCTTTCATAGTTTTGGGTCCATGGCTAATTCTGTAGCCATGCAAGCCACCAAAGATTTCTGACACTACCCAAAAATGTAGAAAGCAACTGAACTACTTACTATTTTCATATAACCTGTCCTTTAATCTACGGAGTGGGGGTGCTGTTTCTCAGTCCCAAAATTTGAATTTTAGAATTGAGGATGCTATTTTCCAACGATTTCTCATGAGTTCATTCTATGTCCCTTCGACTATGGCCAGTGGTCATCTTCAGAGCTGGTTGCTGGACCTTTGGCCTTACAGATGATCTGTTCAGAAGGAAGAGATAATTGTTATAGCTGCAAACACTCGGAAAAGCATCTACCAATTTAACATTCATTAAGTAGTCTAAAAAAGTTATTACTGCATTCATTAAATCTTTAAGATAGCCTCACTGTTTATTTTTGGAAGATTTTATACATTTCTTAAACTTTATTGATGCCAACTCAATACAAAGCTATTACCAATGAGCTGAGCAATGTGCTGTCTGCTGATCATCTCTCAGAAGCTCACAGTTTGTTTCTAAAAGTTGAAGAGCTGATAAGCTGGCAGACTCAGCTTTCCTGGAAGGAGCATTCTGATTTGCGTCAGGAAGAGACGAGTGTTCCAACAGTGAGTTGCTCCTGATGGCTGATTCATCGATATAGAGAGACCCACATATTGATTTATACCAAGGGGACATTTCAGGACACTGCAGTCCTGTAAACGCAGGCTCCTGAGCAGCCTGCACTTGAGTGTTTAATGACACAGTGCTTTACATTTCACAGAGGAACCCTGCTTTAAACTGCTACTGCACCTTCTTGTTTCCTGGTTGAAGAATCCCTTTGTAGTTCAGAGGTGTTTTAGCCAGGTTTTCTTAAGAATTATAGCACTATGCCATTGCATATTGTTTTCAAAAAATTTCTTCATATTATCTTTTCTGTTCGCAATATCCTTCTGAGATGAAAATAAGTTCTTTGTATTGAAGATGATGAAAACTAAGACAAAGATTAAAAGGTTCTTCAATGACAGTCTGAGAAGTAACTCTACCCTCACAATTCTTTCTGTGCAAAATGGGAAGAAGCTGACATTTCCTTGTAAGAATGTTCACTGGGGAGCAATGAGCAGGCTAGTATGACATAGACATGTTTTCGGTGTCTGTGATCAACAGGCGGAGGGATCGGCAAACCCTCCTCCCCAGTGAAGACCACCAGGCTACACAGCCATTCATTATTTCTTCCTTTCTTTTTACCTTGTTTCAAGTGAGGTTTGAACATGCATTTAGTAAAGCAAAGAAAGAAGGTTCCTATGATGAATATTATTTCATTTATGTTGCAATAAAGTGCATCTACATATCATGAAAATGCCTCTCTAATTAAATTTAAGGGTATCAAAATATATATTGAATGCTTCAGTTGAATCATATTCCTTACAGTAAATCCCATATTTTCATTCATGTCTCTCCAAATCATCCCCCTCAGTGAAGGCCCCTTTCCTCAACTTCCCAAAGCAGGGCTGGAAGTCCTCTTTCAGGAGTGCCTCTGTGAGGAGCGATCACAAACATGTGGGGCACAGCTGCCACACGCCATCCCGCAGGCTGACAGCCACATCGGTATGTCCTCCTCCACGTTTTCAGTGGACCTGGCCCCATTCTGCTTATGACTCTTGTTCATCATAACCACAAAAACTGAGTTTTGATCCAATTCAGGGCACAGAGGCTGCCAGAGGAGTTCAGTCAAAACCCCCCAATAAATGACAACTTCTGGAAGGGGCTCTGACAGTGGAAAGCATGCTGGGATGAGTGAAGGAAAAAGGAACATTTTGTTAATGGCAATGTGCTTAATACTGCAGTAATAATAACAGTAGTAATAGTGGTAATAATATCCACTGTGTACTTCAATCATACCACATATAATACTATATTGTTGAATATAAGCTCAATGTCATACAGCAAATCTATAATTTTCTATCATACAATTGAAAATTTGGAAACTACTGAAACCTCTCCTCAGTTCTCATTTTGCCTTGAGTTTCCCTGCCTAAGCTACCCGTCATGGTAGCTGTCCTGACTGGCTGCTGTTCCTTTCCCCATTGTTATCACTTGTGATTCACAGGTACATTGAATGGGAAAATTCCAGACATAGATTACACATTTAACTTCTGTGTCAGAGGAGGATGACTAAACTGTGTGCCGTCCTGCTTCACCCCACTAAGACCTGAATCATCCTTGTCCCCAGGATTTCCTGTTTTATCCACTGCTGGACTGTTAGTCACTTAGAGAAGTTTCCATTGTCAGCTCCCTTCCACTTTGTCCCAGTACTGTGCTCGAACAACCCTTCGTGAGGCAGCTGACCTCGCGCTTGGTCACCGTGGGGGCAGCACCCGCCTCCACCTAGCTCCATCACGGCACACAGCTGCTACATCTTCTCACCTCCTCCAAGCAGAAGGCTCAGCAGAGTAGGAGAAAGCATTTCAAGAGACAAGAGCTCACAACCACATAGCAGTGCATAGCTGTACTTGGTCTTCTTTCGTATTAGTCATTACTAGTTCCTAACTCTGCATAACTTGTAAATTCAGTCTTATCATAGGTAGTCATGCAGAGAGAAAGAGCTGTGTTATAGGACTTGGCACTACTTATGAGAATCTGCAGCGTGTCTTGCGTGCTATGGCGCCGTGATGAGCAGAAGGATTCATTTCAACTGAGAGAAAGTGATTACAGGCAAGCACCACTGGGAAGGGCACCAGCGATGACGCTCCGGAAGTTCCTGCTTCAACAACAAATGTTTCATCTTACAAATTTGAAAAAGTCTGTTGATAGCATAGGAATTTTTGTGTTGATTTTTCTCACTTACAGAAATTTCAGTAAAACATTTTAAATGCAAATTTTCTGTAAATACAGAAAATATTAGAGACACACTATGAGAGATTCTCTCCAGTAAAGGCTTATTTTATAGGTTTGATACTAGTTCATCTTCCACATAAAATATGAGGAAGTAGAAGGCAATATCATAAAAACTAATGGTCAATAAGTACAGAAATAGTGACACTGTGATCATTAGAGAAATGAAAATTAAAAGAACATTGAAAGACCATCTTACTCCTTGAAGAATGAGTATCATCAAGAAATTAAAACAAATGCTGGTGGCTCTGTGGGGGAAAAGGACATACACAGCTAGGGAGAATGTAAACTAGTAAAATCACGATGAAAATCAATATGAAGAGTTCTCAAAAAGCTAAACATAGAAATACATTCAATTTAGCTCTTCCCTTCCTGACACCTTTCCAAAAGAGTTAACGGCATCACACTACAGAGATATATTCACTGTGTTTGGAGCAGCACAAGTTATTCTGGTTTAATCTTGGAAGTGACATACGTATCCATCCACAGATGAATGGATTAAAGAAAAGTATTCACACATCCAGGAGCACCTACTCTGTCGAAGGAGTAGCTTGATTGTTGGAGGATAAATGGGTATGCTTCAGACTGTAATGCTAAATAAAAATAAATCAGATTCATAAGTTTAACTATCACATGGTTTTTCTTGTATCAGAAACCAAGGAGATAGCTCAACAGACTAAGCACCTGCTTAGGCAAGTGAAGGGACCGCGTTCGATCCGAGGCACCACATGTAGCACAGGCCCTCTCCCCCGCTCCCCCAGCACACTGAGCTGGCCATTGAGCCCGCATGTGGTCGCCTGAGCCTGTATTCCTAGCGCTGAGGAGGCTCAAATGGGAGGCTCATTGTGAGTCCGAGCTGTGTAGCGAGACCCTGTACCCAATACTTAACAAAAGAAAAAAGAAAAAGTAAAAGAAAAAAGCAACCCAAAGTAAAAGTCAAAATCAAAATGAAAGATGATAGAAGTAGAAAAATCTATTACATTAAGGAAGGGAAACAAAAGATAGAGAGGTGAGGTAAGGGGAGGGCAAGGGGATGAAAAGATTATTGCAGTGTGGTGTGTAAGTGCACTAATGTGAGGAATGCAATTGATATATCCTCCCAAGACATACTAATAACATTTTTTTTAAAACACACAAGTTTATATTCGGTAAATAAAATGCATCCAAGCAAACATGATACAGAAAAATTGCCTTGATGATTTCAAAAATCTTTCTACACAATTTCAAAACAACAGTGGACACACCCATGTAGACACAGTTGTATAATTAATAGACACTGGTACAATTATCTGTATAAATAAGATATATAATTTCATAATAACAGCTACTCATACATTTTTCTTACCAGATCTCAATGCTCATGTTCAGGTAAATTTAAAAAATATATGTATTTCCAGGGTTATAGCTCAGTGGCACAGCACCTGCCCAGCAAGTGCAAGGTCCTGAGTTTGATTTCTGGTACAGAAAAAGGAAAGAAAAGAAAACAAGCACCCAGTTTTGACACAATTCAGGTGTGCAATAGTGAGGGCATCATTCTTCCTTATTAAACACATACTGTGTTTTCGTAGTTGATAACATGAAATTCCCTACATCTTTGCTAATGGTCTATATAGAATAAATTATAAATTTTTCCATAATTTATACATACAAATTATATGTTTCTTTCTGTTAACCCTTACTCTGAAAAAAAAAATAACAAACCCTTATTCTGATGACAATATCTATGTTGAAAATGTCTATAGCCCTCAAGAATATTGACATTAGATGCTGCCCATTTATACAAGTACCATTATGTGTGTCACTCTCTCCAACAGTTCAAGCCAATGTAATGCATTTTCTTTTTCTTAAACCATGTATTAATTACTGTATAATCACCAAAGAAGACGTTGTTCTTCAAGGACAGATTCTTGCCTTTCAGCTACTTGAACATGTGTACACTGAGCACTATTTATGTGGCAGGAAGTACTGGACACATTTGGGGGACATCAATAAACAAAAGAAATAGGAACCCCTGCTTCCACAGCGAGTACGTTTTAAGACAGTTTCACCAACGTAATTTGAATTTGCACTTATTTGCTATCAGAAAGGCCTGATTTTACCACAGCTCTTCATAGAGTTGAAGAGGACAGGAATACAGCTTAGCAAAACTCAAGCAACTAAGTATGTCAGAGCACCAAAAGATGTCAATAACTTAAGAAGTTTTCTCAATATGATCTCTTTTAATTCTCACAGCGATTGTATTTCTCAGTGAGGAGAATGGTACTGAAGGTGATTTCACAGCTTGGATTTGATGCAACTGAGTTAGAACTCTTGTTTTCCTGTTTCAATCCAGCTCCTCAGGTGGAAATACATGCTGTGATTGTTTGTAGCACAATTATTTCCTTAGAACACAAACAAGCACCTAAATGATACTGATCTACTTTACACATTCTTTTAAAATACACTATTTGACATTTTTTTTTTTTTGGTAAGGAACAAACATAAATTATATAAATGTCCCAATGCTCTTGCCTTCCAAAGTAAAATTCTTATTAACCACATCTTGACTATGCTTCTTACTTCCTTTTCGTCAAGTTGATTTTCCTTAGTTTGGATTTTACTCTCACTGAAATTTTCTGGAGGTCTCTTCGTACCAGTGCCCTGACTTTCTCTCAGGAAGGCCACACACCTCACATTTTATGTCTTCACATAAAATCACAGAAGGTCTGAGTGTGGCCTATACCATCTGTCGGTCTATTTCTCCTCCTAGTTATCACACATGCACAAGTGGAGTTGACTTTTTACTCCATTTCGCTATTGACCTACAGACACTTTGATGGAACACACAATGCAATCTGCAGTCAGTGCAGTCATTCCGTGGACCGAGACACATAATGGAAGCTCAAATCCAGAGAACTATAGGAAAATCAGGAACTCAGAAAAACACCTGCAGTGAAGTTATTCTTTGAGCTGGGTAAGTGTGTGAAGGTGTTCAAATCTAGCTGTGAACACAGAGGGGGAAGAGACAAATAGAACAAATCCAGACAAGAGGTTTTGCAGAGCAGGACGGAGGGCTGGGCAAGACTTCATAGCACCATTTGTGAGGCTGGCAGCAGAGGGCAGGGGTACCCATGACCGAATGGAGGACAATGATGTACCCAGAAAACGCAGCTGGGCCGGACCACAACAGTGTCAGGAAATGGACTTCAAATCTGCTCCGTACACCAGCACTGGGGAAGTACTGTCTATCTCTTTGTCAGTAACCACAGCACAAAGCCATGTTGCTAATGTCACAGAACGGTGGGGAGTCACTGTGACAAGTTCTCGTCTGAGTTTACTGCCTTGCAAATGAAAATCGCCGAATGCAAAGATGTTGGCCTAAGGAGCTCTCCTGGCTCTGAAGGAGAGCTTCTGATGACATTGCTAAGAGCTCAGCATTGTGTGAGGGGAGGAAGGCTGCTCTCCACTAAGGACCACTAATTTGCAAATTCCCCAGCTCCCAGGAGAATCAGCATCTGTGTGTACTTATACGTGATATCTAATTTCCAGGCTCTAGCCAGAGACGGCATGTGAGATGTTTCCAAGGTATCTCTTCCCCTCTGGTGAAGGGGATGTTGTCACCTGCACAGCACCCAGCCCAAAGCAGGAATTCTAGATGGCAGCTACTGGTATCGTATCAGCCTTTGGAGTACACAGGGAAATCAACGTCTAACTAAAACACAGAGTGTGTAAATTTTAATTTCTTTCCTAGATGATATTGTTGGCATGAGGGTTGGTTCTATAAACTGTATTGTCTGTAGTTCTCAGGTTAGAAATAAAAAGGGGTGAAAAGTACAAGGAGGATACAATCTCCACTCTTTCCACAGGATGATAGCCACAGAGATCATAAATATAAGACTATTCTCTGAGGGTGGAAAACTTTTGTTTTGTCCTCACAATTAATTTAGCAGAAAGGGAGGTACTATCTTCTTTCTTAAGACATAAAGAAATAATTACATTTTTTGATTACATTTTTAAATGATAGCAACTTATTTACAAAGCTATATCTATATTTCAAGCTTTTATCTATATCACTTTACTTTGTTCCATTTCCCCCTATACCTCATTTTTCCTTTTGATATTAATTTAAATAAATTTTAATATTTAATTAAAATAGACTTTTAATATAAGTTCCTATGGTGGGACCTCAGAGATCTCTTCATTAAATAACTAATGTTTCATTTTAAGGCTTTAAAGAAACTAATCCCAAAGAAATAATAAATATTAAAACAGAAATAAATGAAATGGAGAGATTTTTAAATAATATTAATAAAACACTTAGTGTTTCATAAGAAAACAAAGTTGATAAACTCTTCTTAACCACATTCACAACAAGAAACATAAGAGAAAGCCAAATATATAAAATAGTTAATCTAGAGATGATTAGAAATATTTTCAAAATTATGTATCACTAAATTGGAAAATCTGGAGGAATAAATAAATTTCTAGATACATAGGACCTTCCAAAATTGAGCAAAGAAGATTTTAGAAATAAATTGATCAATGAAATACAAGGAGATTTAAGCATTAATATAGATTAATAAATGTTTTCCAATAAAGTAAACCCAAACAAAAGACAGGATCCCTACTGAATTTTACCAAACTTGAAAAGAAAACTAATGTTGAATATCTTCAAACTACCCCCAAACATATTCTAAAAGCCCAGAAGAACTCTGATATCAGTATCTGAAAAGAACATAATAGCAAAACTGTAGACCAATATAATTAACAGACAGATTTTTAAAATATTCAAAGATATTGAAAGTTAAATTAAAAATAACACATTAAACAGTTTAGGCACATTGCTTAAGTTGATTTTATTCCATGGATGGGGTTTGGTACAGTATCACAAATTAATTAGTGTAGCATATCTCACAAATAGAAAGATCAAGAATCACCTAATTACCTCATTAGGTACAGAAAAAGCCTTTGGTAAAATCCTACATCCTTTCTAATAAAAGTCCTGAAGAAACTAGGTATAAAAAGATTGTACCTAATCATAATGAAGCTTGTGTATGACAAATCTTCTGCCAGTATCATATTAGAATGGGAAATATAACTGAAATCATTTCCTCTAGAAGAAGAAATTAGACATAGGCTAACCATATTTAGCATTCTTTTGAGCATAGTATTAGAAAAATTTAGACACAGCAATCATGCTAGCAAAACCAAATGGAAACAAAAGGAAAAATAAAATTAATTGTTTGCATATTGTAAGAGTCTGCAATAAAAATAAGGACGGCTCAAATTCTCAGAATTTTACCAAACTTGAAAAGAAAACTAATATTGAATATCTTCAAACTATCCCCAAATACATTCTAAAAACTCACAGTAATCCTGGTTTCAATATCTGAAAAGAACACAACTTAAACTAATTCAAATTCTGATACAAGCTGAATTCAAAAGCAAGATGCAAAAATTGTAGGTTTCCTATACACCAATAATAAACTTGCTCAGAAATAATTGGATTGTGACAAATAGAATTAATAAAATGGCCACCATATGAAAAGTGACCTAAAATTCAGTACAATCTTAGTAAAACCAATGATATTCCTCATGACTAGAAAAGAATGCTATAATTTGGAATCACAAGAAATCCAGGGTAGCAGTGTCCATCCTGACCAAATATATCAATACCCAATTCCAGGATACACTGCAGAAAGACTCATGATGAAAGCACCATGTTTTTGGCACAAAAATGGACATGTCCACCTATAGACTAAATAGAGCACCTAAGGCTAAGCTCCATGTCTGCAGACAGGTTTCTCTCAATAGGAGCCAAAATACATGTTGAAACAAAAGAAAATTCCTCGATAAATGGCAATGCAAAACCTGAATTGCAGCCTGCAAACAATTAAAACTACATTTCTACTTCTTCACCTGGTCTAAAAACCAATTCAAACGGAGGTCAACCTTAATGGGAAAATCTGAAACTTTGAAATCTAGAGGGAATTGTAAGGAAAAAATACAAGATATTTTGTAGGTAATGACTCTTCAATAGGAATCTAATATCTAAACATTTACTGAATATTAAAAATGGGATTGTATCCAATTAAATAGCACCTTCACAGCAAGCAAAACAACACGATAATATGATGAATAGACAGCATACAAAAGCTATTCCTGATATTCGTCTAACAGAATGGATATCCAAGATATATAAAGAATTTAAAACATTCTTTATCTTAAGTAAATGTGATTCAATCAACAAATGAGCAAATTTTCTGAACAGACAATGTTCAAAAGAAGATGCAAGTGTTCAAATACAAAGGTATGAATTTCTAGTCTCTTTAGCTGTCAGAGAAACACAAATGTACAAGTCAAAACTATATTGAAATTTAGTCTGAGCCTAATGAAATATCCACCATCAAGAAAGCAAAATAATAAAAGCTACAGAGAATGTGATAGAAATGAACACCTTTACATTTCTGGTAGGAATTTAATTTAATACAATAAGCATGGATAACATTATGGGTGTTCCTCAGAAAATCAAAACCAGAAAGAATTATCATAAAATTTGTTTTCATCATTTCTGGGTACGTACCCCAGAGAGTGAAAGTCAATGTATTACAGAAAACTCTCCACAGTCATGATTAGGATGATATTGTTGAATGAGCCAAGCAAGGTACATAGCCTCCTAAATGCTCCCTGACAGATAAACTGATGATGGTGTGGTTTCAGTTCCATGATAGAGCATTTTCAGGCATAAAGAGGAAGAAGAGGCAGCTAGGGCGTAAAAGAAGAAAACACAGAGAACAGTGGGGTGGAATAGGGTGGGCATGGTCAAATCATGATCAAAGCATGTTTAGAATGTCACATGGTCATCTAATGTCTTTTGTTCTTTCATTTATGTATTTGATACAGGGTCTCACTATGCAGCTCAGACTCATAGTGATGCTCTTGTTTTCAGCCTCACCAGTGCTGGAATTACAGGCGTGCACACACCACCATGCCCGGAATCACTCCCCCACTCAGCGCACTCCAGGGTTGGGGTCAGCATAGCATGTGAGACAAGCATAGAACCCTTGTCCCTGGCTTGCCTAAGCAGACAAGTAGTCCGCTGAGCTATCTCACTGGCTCTCTACTGTCTTACAGGCATTGATAATGAAACATCACAGAACTGTATCAAAGTCAATTTGAATACATGATATTATTTGTATGCTTAATACATAAGCATGAATACAATGTTATAAAATTTAGCCACACTTACAAGTTGCACATAATTTTAAAATGTAAAAGAATTTTTACACAATGGAGTATTATTCAGCTATTAAGAATGATAAACTTGAAGCCTTTATATTGAAGTGGATGCCACTTGAACATATACTCATAAGTGAAATAAACCAGACACACATGTGTAAATATCATATAGTTTCTCTAGTATAAGAACTCAAAAGAAGAAATACAAAAAGGAAGGTATAATACAAGTAAAAGGAAAGCAGGATCTTGAGGACTAACTAATCAAGAGAGGGAAAGGAGAAGAGCTAGGAAACTTGACAATGTCAAGCCATACCGTTATATGTAGAAGATGGGAAAGGAAATGATCTTGAGAATCTCCAGGTTTTTGAACCTAGCAGTTAATTGGAAAGATTCTCACCCTAAGTAACTATATATACTGATACCTGTGAACTAAGCAACTGCACTACAGATGGTAATCTGTAATAGTAGTTTCATGTTTGGAGCGCCTGTCATTCTGGTCTTCTGCATACGAGCTGCTTGTCATGACATGACAGTTGCTGCTATGATGTCTCTCGGGTAGATGGTTGTTCAAAAAGAAGGGGGTGGTGAAGGAAAGCGAGAGACAGGAAAAGGAATATTGTGGGACTGTCCTGCTTCAAGGTCGTATATGGTGAGATTTTTGAACTTATGTGTAAACATAAGAAGTATATAATTCTTTATGCCTATTTTTAAAATATATTCTAAATCTTAAAATTTTTTATCATATTCTGTAGGGACTTAAAGTTCAACATATCAATACTTGATGAAAAATAGCTATTCCATGTTATTCCTAAAATGTTTGATATTCAGACAGATAGTGAGATTAAGCTTAACAACCTAAGTTGTATGGTAATAACAATAAGCTTGTCTTCTGGATGGTTAACAACCTAAGTTTGCAGACCAAATTAGAGCAAATGGAGGGCTGCAAGGAAAGCCAACTTTTTGGCCTTAGCCTTCCAAGGTCAATTAAGACTCAGGACATACGAGAACTTGTACTGTTACATCATGTAACTCGGTAATGTCCCAAATTTTCTGATCAAGGAGATTATGGGGCCAAAGAGGAAAGTGATTGATGATGTAGAGTATGCCTAAGGACAGCCACATGGAGAGAAAACATTCTCTCAGGATTTCACAGAGAGCACATTGGCCACACAATGGCTGTGACTCATCTACATGGCTGACACTGACAAAGGTTCTACAATCTGAGGTACAGGATCTCAGGATAAATCCTGAGGAGATTTCACTGACCTTATCAGACCCAAAAGCTACAACTTTTGTTGCATAGGTCCTGATTTACCTTGGTCTTAACCATCCAGCAGAAAAGTATAAAAACAAAATATAAGAAGTAAAGCCATGCTGTTAGGTTGAGCTGTAGGGGACTCAGGTCAACAATTTCTGACATTGCCAGTCAAGCGGAAGACCCAATACTATTATGGGCTACTGGACTCTTGTAGAATATTTTGCTGAGTTTACACACCTATAATATTCAAATAGAACTTAATAAAAGAAGAGGATACAGATGAATGTTCTTTTTGTATCTTTGTATTCCAAGTGGTTAGGATAGATATATAGTTACATTCTCTTAATGGATAGAGGGATTTGTTCTAATGGTGTTTGTAAATAGGATATCATGTCCGCATCATGTACAGCAGTTAACCACTAGGAAGAATGTATACAATGTGTTAATTATTGAAACTGTCCTACCAATTTGGTTTGAAACTGTCTCATTGCTATTTGTTTCTCAATAAAATTATGAAAAAAAGAGTAAGTTAATATACTCTGTAATGATGAGAATAGAGTATTGGTAATAATTTCTGCAGCTGAATATTTTGTAATATAAGAACACATCTCTTTCACACATATTATAGGGAGTATCTACCTTCTATTCATGTAGGTTTGGAGAAAAGTCTTGATATTTTTAAATGAGGGAAAATATGATTTAAAAATAGCTGACATTTGCAAGTAGTACATGCATGCTATGTGATAACATTTGATAACTTAAGTAGCTTCAGGTAAATGAGTAGTAAATTAGGAAAGACAAATTCTTCATGGGCATTGTGAAACTTATTATAAATTGAGACAATGATATCATTTATTAAGCCAATATAAATTTAGGATTAATCAGACACACATAAAAATTTGAATATCAAATTAACACCTTTATAGAAGGCATTTTTATTGTTATGTTGGAATTAATAATTTCTGTATATTTAGATGACATAACTGGGTTTCTAAAGGACATGCTTGATGATATTCACTGAAACATGGCATTTTGTAGGCCATTACTAAGAATCTATTATTCCAAGAATAGCGTTCACATTTTATCCTCTGAATTCTATACAAAGAGCCACAGAAAAACAGCTATGCAGGCTAAGAAAAGTGAATTCTTAAACTTCAAAGGCATACATCTAATGACTCAGTTTAAGCTGGCTGAGTGTAGGTGTTATATTCGATGGAGACAATACAGCATATTTATGGACACCATTCCCTGAAGCTATAAAACCCAAAGCATGTGGAGCACAATTACTTTGAGGTTCTTCTAACAATATGGAGAAAATGCAAGAAATTATTTTACCTTTTCCACATTGTGCTTTTTTTCTAATAAAATGTCTCTCTCTGCATGTTTCCTTGTGGGAGGGAAGAAGGTAAACAATGTTGTTCCTAAGCTTTCCGCTAGCACCGCAGCTACATTAATGATTATGGATGCTGAATTCACTTTGCACTCAGGGATTTAAAACTGTACGGTTTATAATATAATATCACCGGTCACAGCAACACATGCTTGATCCTTCACTTTTGTTGTTTCAGTTTAGATTTTAAGATAATTTCACTTTCCCAAACATTTTGCATGAGCTCACTAACAGGCAGAAAGGGAGAAATTCAGCCCTGAACATCTAGCAAGAACATTTCAATGATTCTGTTTTCTGTATGATCATCAGTATTTTCCTCCCGTAGTTGGAGACCTGCTGAGATATGTATTTAAGTGCAGGGGTACAATATTAGCTTCATGTCACAGGAAGAGAAAACTGTAGCTTTTCATGTTTTAAGTCTTTTCTTCTAGGATGCTGATTGCAAACAAATGGGTAATAATTTCCATCTGGTGTTTTGCACCTGCTTTATCCCCTTATTCTCATCTTTCCCTTTATGTAGCAAAGTTTATGCATTTTCTTCAAGAATGGTTAAGTTCAGTTCTTCTGAATAATACAAATAGAAATATTGTAGGCTTACAGGGTTTTCATTAAAAGCAAAATTTAATTAAAAAGCAACTAAAGTCATGAATGTGTAATTGTCTTACTGGAAAACAAATATGAAGAGCTCCTGTGAGTTGATTTTATTTAATTATTTCTAAAGCATTACTGACTAGAAAACTCTTGAGAAAAGGTTTTTAAAAGCTTATACATGAAATCATATTATACTTTCTTTTAAGAAAATAAGTGCTTTCAGAAGTGTTATAGAAATATCTGAAAGAGATTTGTACAAAATCCTGCAGATAAATATTTACTTTTTTACATAATATGCTTTGCTCAGATAAAACTGAAAGTTCCAAAATAACCATACATTTCCAACTAAATTAGGCGGCAAGGTTTGTGGAAGAGAGATTGGTATTTTACTTCATGAATATAGAAATGTTAGTTTGCACTAACATTTCCCTACGTGTTCAATCTACAGTGACCCCGTAGTATTTCAAATATGTATCACGTTATATATGCAAATCCAAATGTGCATATAAGCAGTTACCCAGGAACACAGTCAGGATAGCTACCGAGTAGTAACCTTTTGACTTTTGAATGGTGAAACTGAAAGAAAACAAGGATTGCAGTGTTGTTTTAAAATATATAATCTCATTTCTTAAAAGATCTATTGGGTTATAACTGGCTACAATTTAATTTGATCTGATAATGTTATATAACAATTCAAGATCAGTCATAATCCAGAATATTATTACTAATGTGTAGTAATTGGATTAAACATAGGGTCAACCAGAAGATTAGTGTACTATGTTTCTCATGAAATTCTCCCAAGAAGTTTGTTGAAAACAAATTTAAGTATGAAAAATAATTTCCATTACTTAAATATTAAATATAGTTGAGAAATAAGACTTCCTTTATTTGATTTTACTGAGACAGCTAATAAAATGTTAGATCAAATATACAAAGGCTTCACCAGCTTTAAATGATGTGACTTCTTAGAACATTTCTTTAGGTCCTGCAGTCTTCTGCATAACCGTAAAGTAGAAATAATGATACTTCCAAAAGAGCACCTGTTCTTGGCTAAGTGACTCAACCCATAGAAATCATTCAGTAGGGTCTGGAAAACACAGTAGTGTTGTACTGCAGGTACTGTCCCTTCTTATTGTTAGTTTGGAGTTTGCTAATAATATTAGCCTGTTATCAATTTCAATTCTATGAGAAGGATTCATAGTTTTTCTTTTTCAATCTCTGGCATAATTTCATCCTAAAATTCAGCAGGCTGGTTTTTTTTTCTGTTTTTCTCCTTGTAATTAGTTTTCAAGAAGATGTTTCCAACTATCTGTAAATGATATAGAATCACTGACATCTTTCAAACAGAATAATGGGAATTGAATGACCTTACCACCATAGTTTAAAATACCGTTCAGTTTAAGCTTAGCAAGGTTGTGTATTAAGAACTGATGACACTTCCCTGTAGCAATTGTGAATATGTCATAAAGTGTTGGAGATTTATTTTGCATTTTAAATAATATCTAAATAAAATACATTGCACAATAAATTTTAATATAGTACTGCAATTAAATGCTCTTGCTGTGTTATCTTAATGAAAGAAATGTAATGAAAATCACCAGATGCTTCTTCTGTGTGCAATTGGACGAATAATTGTTTTTTCTTAAACTGCATAATCTTCCAGCCCTTCATTGTAGCTGGTATGGGACTCTAAGTCAGACAAAGCTGTACTTGTCAAATTAAGGCCTAATGTTAGAGAAAGTAGAAAGTATGTATTTAAACTGAATGTTTCAGTTTACTTTACATTATCCTAAGTTTATGAGTACTTTTTTCTTAACATATTTTGTCCAGGAAAAGTCAATATAAACTCTTCTATTCTATTGTAACATGTTTTTTCTGAATATCTTTATTCATTTGTTGCAGATAGATGATAGACAGATTCACAAACAACTAGACACAGATAAATAAATGCATAGAAATACAAAAAACTTCTTTATATATCCAAAAGAGCACAAACTTAATAAGGGATATAGAAGTGGAAATCAGGCTGGGGCCAGGGAGATAACTCAGCAGCATAAGCACCTACTCGCAAGTGTAAGGTCCTGAGTTTGATCCTCAGTGTTAAAAAAAAGTGCCTATCTGTAGTGCAACTAGACTTTCAAATCATTTGAGTAAGTTGAGGATGAAGACATAACTCCAGTTGTTAGTGGAAGGATAATATACAAAAAGGATCACATATGTGGAGACACGTAAGAGAGATGTACCCTAGAGGAAAGAAAGGGAATTGGGGGAAAAGGAAGGAAGGGCCTGAAGCAGTAATGAGGGGTGAGAGGGCCAGAGCTTGTTACATACATGCACTAACATTCAAAATTTTATCCCATGATTTGTATAATTAATATGAACTACTAAAAAATTCTATATTTACATACAGTGCAAATCTAAGTGTTGAATAGGATGGTGGAAAAACGCTTAAACTAATTCATTTCATATTTCACTGGAAAAGAAAGAAATGGAGCTAAACAAAAGGTGGTTTCAGCAAAATCATTCTTAATAATAATTAGACTGGCTCCAAAGTACAAGCTGCTGGCTCAGTTTTTCTTAAACTTTTTAAAAATTAATTTTATTGAGAAACAAATAGCAATGAGACAGTTTCAAAACAGGTTAGTAAGACAGTTACAATAATTAATACATTGCATATTGTTGTCTTCATAGTACCTATTCATAGTACAAGATGCAGTCATGATATTCTGCCCAAACACTCTTAGTACATATCTTTCTTCTCATTGATTGAAGAGAAAGTAGCTGTATATCTATTCTATTTTATATATAAAGATACAAAATGGTACTTCATTTATATCCCCATTTTTTGTTTAGTTTTGTCAGAGATAGGTATTCTCTTGACATTTAAATATTATAGATGCATGAATTCTGCAAAATAATCCAATACACTCCAGTAGTCCATAATAGTAGTGTGTCATCTGTAAGTATGGCAGTGTCAGAAGTTGTTGACATGAGCCTTTTACAGCTCAGCATATTAATATGGCTTTACTTTTTATCCCTCATTTTTATACTTTTCTGCTGGATGATTAAGACTAAGATAAAGCAAGACCTATGTAACAAGAAATGTAACATTTGTATCTGACAAGGTCATTCAAATCCCCTCAGGATTTACCCTGAAACACTTTACTGCAGTTTGTAGATCTTTGTCAGTGTCAGCCATGTGGATGAGTCACGGCCATTACTTAACTCATTTGCTCTCTGTGAAAGCCTGAGAGAATATTTTCTCTCCATGTGACTCTCCTTAGGCACACTCTACTTCATTGATTACTTTCCTCTGTGGCCCCATGATCTTCTTGATCAGAAAATTTGGGACACAACTGAGTTATAGGATGTTACAGTACAGGTTCTCTTATGTCCTGAGTCCTCACAGACCTTAAAAGGCTAGGGCCAAAATGTTAGCTACCCTTGTAGCCCTTCTTTTTCTCTAATTTTTGGTCTACAAACTTAAGTTGTTAACCCTCCATAACAGAAGCTTAATGATATTAATACCATATAACAGAGGCAGTTGAGCTTAACCACACTATCTGTCTGAATATCATTCATCTTAGACATAACATGGAACAGGTATTTTCCATCAAGTACTGATATATTATCCTTTAAATTCCTATAGAATGTGAAGGAAAAAATAAAAAATATTTAAAAATAGGAATGAACAATTACATATTTTTACACAGAAATTTAGAAATCTAACCATATACAGTGTTGTAGCAGGACAGTCCTAGGAGAAAAGCTAGGAAACATGACAGGGGCAAAACCACAGATTTATATGCACAAGATGGTTAAGGCAATGATCCTGAGAATCTTCAGCAGGTTTTTGAAACTAGCAGTTAATTGGTAGGATTCTCACCCTGACTAACTATATATGCTGATACACATGAGCTAAGCAACTGCCCTGAAGAGAGCAATGTGTAATAGGAGGGTCATGCTTGGAATGTCTGTCATTCTGGTTTTCCAAATATGTACTGCTGGGCCAGCCAAATGGCTCAGTGGATTAAAGCAGGTGCAGGGACCCAGGTTTGATCCATGGTCCTCCCATGCCGGCCCCACCCATAGGGCATACTGAGAGGGCAATGGAGACTGGGCGTGGTGGCACATGCCTGTAGATCCCAGCTTTTGGGAGGCTGTAAACAGGAGGGTCACTTCAAGTCCAATCTAGTGGTGAGACCCTGAGCACCCTGTAGACCCTTCTGTAAAAGACAATAAACATATAAATAAATACTGCTTCTAATGCCCTATCAATTACTGTTATACTGTCTCTCAAGCAAATGTTTGTTTTTAAAAAGAGTAATAAATGAAAACAAGAGACAAGTTTTTTTTTTTTAACTTTGACTGAAAATCTACAGGAGAAAACATAGAGGATCACATGTAGCAACCCACTTAACTCCCGCCGTAGACATCAGGCATCGTGATTTCATCACATAGTCCAGCGTATCTGTTGGAGGTAGTTTTCTGGAGTATTTTAAAGCCCTCTTCAGCTCATGGATGTGTTAGTTTGGGCATCCAACAAAAATGAATCGCATATTTTGTGTGTGACAGGTAATAATTATGAACCCAACGCAAACAATTACAGGACAGTACATATAGTTCAAAGGGACACGATGGGACAGGTGATAGATTCTCAGAACTGGCCAATGTGCTGTTCGAGGTTCTGAATGGTCGATATTAGTGAACTAGCAGTCGGGGAGACCTCTCTGGGAAGGAGAATGTATGTTTACATGGGCAAAGACAGAGGAAGGTCTTCTCCTCTTGGTTTTACACTGCTAAGCTATAACTTGAAAGCATTTCCCAAGTTAAAGGTAACTAGAGACATATAGTTGCCTGAATGGTAACTTCATTTTGTTTTCTTAAAAGTTAACATGGAAATATTTTAGATTTCTAGGTATAGTTAATATTACAGTATTTTAAAAAGCTACACTTAACTAAATGTTTTACAGAAACTACTTCAAATGTTACTTTGTAGTGTTTAAAAATCATTTGCCATTCATCCTTGCTCATCTTTATATTTTATAGTAAATATTAATGAATGTATTTCAATAGTCACAGTTACAAATAGAACCTTTTGTAATATAGGATTTGAACGGTTAAATTTATGTTTTAAAAATTATCCCCCAAGGGGGACTCAGGTCATTAATTTCTGACATTGTCAGTTAAACAGAAGACCCAATGCTATTATAGGCTACTGGACTCTTTTAGAATATTTTGCTGAGTTTACACACCTATAATATTCAATAACGGAACTTAGAAAAAATGGGGTATACCGATGAATGTCCATTTTGTATCTGTGTATTCAAAGTGGTTGGGATAGATATATAGTTGCATTCTCTTAATGAATAGAATGATTTGTTCTAATGGTGTTTG
>NW_004524719.1:2240944-2300179 GCF_000260255.1 Octodon degus | reverse complement strand
TCAATAACGGAACTTAGAAAAAATGGGGTATACCGATGAATGTCCATTTTGTATCTGTGTATTCAAAGAGGATGGGATAGATGTATAGTTGCATTCTCTTATTGAATAGAATGATTTGTTCTAGTGGTGTTTGTAAATAGGATCACAAGTCCGCATCTTGTACAGCAATTAACCACTAAGAAGAATATAGGCAGTGTATTATTTATTGAAACTGTACTTCCGATTTGATTTGAAACTGTATCATTGCTGTTTATCAATAAATCTTTGAAAAAAAATTAGCCCCCAAAAAGTTTAACAACACAATTTTTTTTTTAATTTTAAGGAAGGGTCTAAAGGGTGTTTAGGGTCTCACTACTGGATTGAGCTCAGAGTGATCCACCTGTTTACAGCCTCCCAAGAGCTGAGATTAAGGTGTGTGCCACCACACACTGTCTCAATTGCCATGTTAGTGCATCGCCAGAGGCTGGGCCAGCACATACAATTTATTCTTTATGTCAAAAGTTTTCTAAAATGTTATTGTTATAAAGAGCAACTTGCGAGAAAGTTTTCTGTGACTCTATTTTTAATATAGTATACTTTTTCAGCTTGCTGACATATTATGCTATAACAATAACATTATTTTTTAAATTCTTCTTTATAAATTTATCCTTTCTGGGAATTACTTGCATAAGATAATGAAGTAGGATTAGAAAGGAATTAGGAGCAATGTTATTAATACAGCCTGCCTTTCAGTCATTTCTCTCTTATTGCTGAGAGAAGATGCCCTACATCCAAAGTCAGAAAGGGAAAGGCTCATTTTGCTCACAGTTTGCAGGGGCATGAGTTCATTACTGCCTGGCTCCAAAGCTCAAGGGTATAGTATTTATGGAGGAGGAAGAATTCATGGCAGGCAGAAGGAAGCAAAATAAAGGAAGGGACTACCACTGCTCTTTGTGTCCTTTATCTCTTATCCAGGCTACTTAGGGTGAGTAACACTCACACCCTCAGACCTAGTGCCCTTGCTCCAGCACTGCAGCATGAACTGACCCCAACACCACATAGACTTGATCCAGGCACCAGTGCCAAAGCCCCACCTATGACCACAGAGCCAGGGCAGCCACCTAGACACAAGCCAGAAGCCTTCCCTCACACACTGCTCCTGGGCCCTTCACCAAACGTAAGAAGAGGTGCATTTAGTTTTCTTCAGTTGTAACAGCAAATTAAAATACAGAAGGAAAACAAATGTGATTCTCAAATTACTGCTTAGAAAAACTGGTATAAATTTCCCTTTAATATTGTTATAAACAAATTCAAAAATATTGTAATAAATGCAATGAAATGCCTTTAATTATTGCATGTATGTTTTTGAGCAACATCACCATTCAATCCAAATAACTTACATATATTTTAATAACTTTAATAGAACGATATATTTAAATTCTAATCTCTGCATTTCTAAAATCTCATTTAAATTTGCATTTCCTTCTTTTAAATCAACATATTTTGATCTTGTGGCAAGTGTTGTTTATAACGTGAAGGTGATAATAAAACTAAACTCTACTTATTACCTAATAGATCGTCAATTTAGAATCAGTGCACTCAATGTTTCTTCAGCAGACCCAAAAAATATTATAGTATAAAGGTCAGATTTGACTGGCACCACAAGAGAAGTAATCCTCATAAAGTCTCATTAAGGTGAAGCTTATTTTCCACTTTCAGATTTTCAATGAATGTGTTTTTCAGAAATAACTGAAGAGAAATTAATCATATTTTATTTTTCTTGATATACTTTGTTTATCAGTGCAAAATAATTTGTTTAGAGTGAGATCAAATCAGAATACTCTGTTTTCGATAGAACATACGTTTTTAACATGTGAGCCTATCCAGAAATATTAAGATGACCTTAAAATCATAGCTCTAAGTGCAAAGGAGTTATTAATTATGCTTAAGCTTATAGATACAAATTAAAATGAAAATATATTTTATTAAATGATAAAGCTGAAGAGAAATGAAACTCCAAAGATATCACACTTGGAGGCTATTATTAAGGATACAGATATAGATATGATGAAAAAGTTATCTAAAATTTCTAAGTGTGCTTAATTTTCACATTTGCAAAGGTGACTCCCTATTGGTAAGATATGCTTCGCTCCTTGTTTTGTTAGCACGTCCCCAGCGACAGCCCTGCTCTGCACAGGTTGTTTGTCCCCCGCCACAATGGGTCTGTTTGGATCTGCGGTCCGAGAAGCGCGCTCCCTGGGGGTAACTTCTCTTTCCAGCTGCAGGCTGCAGCACACTGCAGACATCGCTGGACTCTTCTCATCTATCCAGCATGTCATGATGACGGGGTGCGGGCTTTTTTCTGCTGCACTGCTAAATTGCAAGCGATTATAAATTTCATGGAAACTTGGAATTATTTTTAAAACCTAAAGCTGAAAGCCATTAATTTTACGGTTATTACCAAAATGAAAATACGTTCCTGGGCTTAAATGCTGTTACCACAATGACAAGTACAATGAACTGCGTAGCTGCTTTGCAGAGTGCGAGAAAGCACACCCCAGAGAAAGCCAGATCCAAGCGCGCGTCCTTCCATTTCCGCAGGAACCGAAAGCCTAACTTCACGATACTGGATAGCATCCTCGCAGCCCCAAATTCATTGTTAAATCATGGAAGTAAGTCTGCAGCCGTCTCTGAGCAAACTCATCATTTCTTCCCACACAGAAATCGCAGTAGCACTCATTGAAGCCAGGGAACGAGAACGTGGGAAGAGCTCGTGAGATTTTGCTATCTTTCAGGCTAGGGCGTGCTATCGCTAACCCTCCCCTGAGGAGTCACTCAGGGACTAAACATGTTGACTTATGATTTCAATAGGATGAGACCACTTTATTCAGTAGCTTCACAGTTTTATTCCCCAGATCAAAATTGACATCAACGGAAATGTGTAGGAATACAGAAAAAGCCTGGCTGTATATACATTTACATTGTGTAAGACATGTTAGAAATCTTTAAGTTCTTGTTTGCCTCTAGTACTCTGGAGTATGACTTGAGTTTGTTTACATAAAATGCCTAGTTGAACTATGAGCACAGTGTGATTACAGACCCTAGCGCTTTAGAAGACAGTTAGGCCTAGTGCGGTTCTGAGAATGCAGCCTGTGATGGATTTGTCATTTTACAAGACAAGGAGATCGGAGGTCCCCTCTCCATCCCTCTGCCTCTGCCTCTGCCGCTCTCTTCATCATCTGAGGATGCACCGGAAAGCGGAAGTGTGCCCACCAGCAGGAGAGCCCTCATCCGTAACTCAGTCAGCAAACACTTCGATTTTGCAAGCTGCAGCATCCAGAACTGGGAAAAGTGAATTTCCCTTATGAGAATGAGTAACGTCTCAGTCATTTCTTCTAGATATCCAAGTGAACTAAACCACTCTTTACTTCTGTCATTATCTTTGGACTCGAAAGCTTTATGTTTCCCGTCTCTCAATATGCATTAGAGCCACATCATTGCTTTCCTGCTATGGATCTTTCCCTCTGAAAATATTTGTGGAGTTTTCACATTCATAGGTTCTTGCAGATCTAATACGGGAGTGGGAGTCCCTCATGGTCCGTATACATGGAGTGAGGGCAGCAGGGTGCTGCACAAGGGGCTTTGACACTAGTACTCCTTTGGAGGGATGCTCACCAGCTCTCTTCTGATCCACCACAGGCAGCCTTCAGTGATCTGAATTTGTTTGTGCAAACTTTAGAGTTTCATCTCATCTCACACTGGCAGCCATATTCCTATTGTGAACATTTTTCAGATTAAAGTGCTTGCAAGCAGGCCGGGGGGCTAGGGTTCAATCCCCAGGCCTGCTGTGCTGGCCCTGTCCCCAGGTCACATTGAGATGGCAATTGAGATTGGGCATGATGGTGTGCGCCTGTAATCCCAACTCTTGGGAGGCTATAAACAGGCAGATGACTGATGACGTAGGGTGCCTAAGGAGAGTCACACGAAGAGAAAAATATTCTCACAGGTTTTCACAGAGAGAGCAAATGGGTCAAGCAATGGCCGTGACTCATCCACATGGCTGACACAGACAAAGATCTACAAACTGCAGTACAGGGTTTCAGGCTAAATTCTGAGGGGATTTGACTGACCTTAAAAGATACAAAAGTTACATTTCTTGTTATATAGGTCTTGCTTTATCTTGGTCTTAATCATCCAGCAGAAAAGTATAAAAATGAGGGATAAAATGTAAAGCCATATTAATATGCTGAGCTGTAAAAAGCTTGTGTCAACAACTTCTGACATTGCCTGTACTACTGATGACCCACTACTATTATGGACTACTGGACTATATTGGATTATTTTGCTGAATTTGCACACCTACATTATTTAAATGGCAATAGAATACCCATTTCTGACAAAACTGAGCAAAAAAAGGAGGTAAAAATGAAGGACCATTTTGTACCTGTATATTCAAAATAGGATAGATATCCAGCTACTTTCTTTTCATTCAATGAGAAGAAAGATTTGCACTAATAGTATTTGGACAGGATATCACATCTGCATCTTGTACTATGAATAGCTACTATGAAGACAACAATATGCATTGTATTAATTATTGTAACTCTCCCACTAATCAGTTTTGAAACTATCACATTGCTATTTGTTTCTCAGTAAAATTAATTTTAAAAAGATGGATCACTATGAGCCAGATCTAGTAGTGAGACCCTGAACACCCTGTAGACCCTTCCCTAAAATACAAAAAAAAAAACATATTTCATCAAATGTTTTCAAAATTATTAATCAATCTTAGATTAGATCCATGGTGATTTTTAAGACTTACATCTTCTGGAAAAGGAATTGTTCGCTACTTCCTTCCGGACCTTTGTTTTCTCTGCAATCTTGGTCTCTCTGTGTCACTCATCAGATTTTTTCTCAAACACATTTGCTGTTTTTTCTCATGCATACATATTGTAGTATCTCTGGCTTCAGAATTTCCAAATTGTCTGTATCTATGGTTACCTTTTCAGGGTCTCACATAGACGAGCATTAAACCTACTACACATGTCTGATACTGGCAACATCAGACTCTATTACACTCAGAATGAGATGCATATTTGTCCTTCAAACAGGTGTCTGCTCTAAATTGACTTCTACACACATGCACACACACGGGAGTACACGTGGGCACACACTCTCACACTCACAGACACTTTTCAAACTATATGGAACCTGTTTCTCCTTGTGTCTTCTCCCACTCATTAAGTGGCCTTGCTTTCGTGCTCAGCATCTGTATCAAAAGTGAAGGTGATCAGTGTTAAGCCCCCTTATCTCACTGCTTCCACCTTCGTCTATCCATCCACAACTACCAGAGGTTCTGAAATCAAAGCAGGCATCAGCTCCTGAGCTAGTCTGAACCATTGCTAGCTCTCAGCTTGACCTTTGCCATAGTTCCCACTTCTCCTTCTTCCCACTTGTCCAACTCTTCTTGTTCTCCCCAGATAGGTTCCAAAAAGTCACTTCACTTTTTACTTTAAAAATCAGAGGATGTTTAGCAGTGTAGTGCAGAGTTAGAGCACTTGCCTAGCATACAGGTACTTAAGATTTGATCACCTGCACCAGATAGACAGATAAAAGTGTGTCCGTGTGTGTGCGTGTGTGTGTGTGCGTGTGCGTGTGTGTGAGAGAGAGAGAGACCGACCGACAGACAGACAGACAGACAGACAGAGACAGACACAGAGACAGAGAAACAAAGAGGCAATCAAACTTAATCTAGGGATTTAAGGACCTAAAACTAATCCATGAGTCTGGCAGCACCACCACCACCAGAAGAGCGTTGAGAGAGCTGTACCCCATCGAATCAAGAAGTGAAGTTCCTGGGCTGAACACGGCAATGAAGCAACATCCTGGCTACACATGGGAATTTGACTGTTTAACTGTGGTCCTTATCTAGGGAGTCTCCTAGATTTATAAAATTTGTGTCTTTCACTGTTTTTGATTAGTTAGGTCAGTTAGAGAAATACCTCCAATTTTACTTTCAGTTTATTTATGTAAGAGATTCAGATACAGAGACAACCTTCAGCTAAATTATATTTAACAACGTCATCTAACTTATAATATATTCATTTCTGTGCTTATTCATTTTTCATCCACTCATTTCGAACTAGCAGGAAAGCTCCTCAGGAGAAAAACACCTGTTTCGTTCTCTGCTCTGTCCAAGTGCTGAAGCCCTCTCGTGCTCAAGCGTGGGTCGCAGCAGTGCGGCTGCCTTCTCCTTGCTGCTCTGCTCAGTGCGAATTCCCCGAGACGGGCATGCAGGCCTTGCTCTCCGTGATCTTCCTCCCCCACCGCCTGGAATTTGCTTCGAGACGCGAGCTATCCCGCACTCCTGCAACTCCTCCACACACGCCGTCTTCTTCCTGCCATGCTGTTCCTAGCAATCGCGCTCGGGTCTCCATTTCCTCCATTTATCTGAAATTGACAGTACTGACCCTCAAATGCCAGTCTGCAAGAAGAAGGATAAAGGAGACAGCACGACTTCAAGCCATCGGGTTTGTGAAGAAGAACAATGTAGATTTCATTAAAAAATATTGAGGAGAAGAATGAAGAAATTTCATCACAAAACACATGCAATAGTAAGAATTGCAGAGAATGCTGTTCAAAAGGGTTTTTTTTCTTTTCCTCAGCATTCTTATGAAGCTCATTCAGTGGCCACTGTCCTCTTGCTCCTGTGTGTCTTATTTTCCCAGTGGTTCTCAACTGGCCTGTAGACCTGCTGCTGCCTCAGTGGAGGCTTCCTCCTTCCCTATTCCCCTTGGGAATGAGTGAGAAGATCACGGCCGTTTTTACTGGGAGTTCTCATATCTCTTACTACTTTGACAGCAAACCTTTATGAAAACTTACCTGTAACCCTATCACTTCTCAGAGGCTGCTGTTGATAAGGATTTTGTGCTGTGCTTCATTGAGCTACTTGGACCAAGAGTCAAGAGAGCCCTTTTCATTGCACTGTTGTCGTCTTTTGTGCCACAGTTAGGTTCTCAAATCATCATCGTGGCATCAGAATGCAGCCGCTCGGCCAGGAATGGGAGTATGGGGTGGTGGCTGTTGATCTGAGGGGACAGATAGAAATAATCGGGACATATTTATATATTCATTTCAATAAAGTTTTAAATCAAAAACGCAGCTTCTTATAAACAGAAAACAAGAAGAAATTAAGGACTAATGCATTTTCTGAGAAGTACAGTCTCAGACTGAGGATGATACATTCAATTACATTTTTTACTTTTTTTTCAAAACCGGGGATTGAACTCAGACCCTTGCACTTGCCAGGGAGGCGCTTATTCCACTGAGCCATCTCCCCGGCCCCATCAATTACTTTTTAAAAGTAGATACAGTGTTGTTTTACTAATAAATGCACACATTAGCACTGTATTTCCTACGTGCTCTAACAGGATGAATTTTACACAATGTTTATAGTAATGCAATTTAATATTTAAAATATTACAATATATTCAATGAAATAAAACACCATTAAAATATCATTAGCATATTGTAAACATTTGTTTACACCTACAGTTATAATCCAAGAATTCTTACAGAACAGAGAGTGTCTCCAAACCTTATATTGTGTCTTATTCAAAAGCAGGCAACGTAATACGCTTTGCATGAGAATCTTAATTTAAAAATTCAGTGCACCTATTCTAACCAACTGAGTCTTCATTCTTAGAGAAAAAATTCAAATTGTACTAAAAATAATATTTTCAGTTGCAGAGTTTTTGGCTCCAAAACTCAGTGTGAAATTCCTCTACAAGAACAATTTCAAAATCTAGATCTCTGCCAACCACGCAGTGCATTCATTTTTGTGTGTCCCTTGAAAGGAGAGACCAAGAACGATCTTCATTGTGAAGAATGACTTTGAGTTTTTTCATATGCACTACTAGCAAGATAACCTGTTTACTTTTTCATTTACTAATTTTCTATAACTTTGCTTGTCAGTTAATTTATATTTTTTCTTCATACATTTGACTGTCCATAAAGCATTGCTTGGCAATATACTACCAAGTTCATGAATGTCACAGGATTAGGCAAAAATTAATAGCAAATTTTTCTAGGGAGTAAAGCTCGCACACATACTGTTCCAGGTACACATTTCGGTGCCAGGCTTCTTTAACTGAGGTGATTACTATGATAGCATCATACATTTGAAAATTGTGGCTACCAGAATGAGAACTCAGTATTAGTTGACAAATACCTAATCTACCCAAATAGCCAAGTCATACTCTACATGGGGAAGTATGAAATAGTAATAAATGATTGAAAAAGTTCTGCTTTACAAATACACTGATCATTTCCCATGAGCACGTATTTTTATGTATTTAGTACCGGGTCTACAGAGACTCACTGCTAGATCAGCCTCGTGGTGATCCTCCTCTTATCAGCCTCCCAAGCGCTGGGGTTACAGGCTCATGCCACCTCACCTAGTCTCATCGCCTTCCCAGTATGCCCCAGGAGTGGAGCTGGCACAGCACGCTGAGGGATAAGACTCCCAGCCCCCGCGCCTACCTAAGCAGGCGCTTTAGTCTGCTGAGCTATCTGGCTGACCCATACATGTTTTTAAAATCAAGGGGTCATCCTAAATCTTCGTATTAAGTTATCCTTGCCGAAAACCTATAATACACCTTATAGGATTTAGTATGTATAAATATAAAACTCCTAAAACTATGGCTGAAATGTACAAGATATTTTATCAGTTGGACAAATTCTCACTAGATATAGAAAATAAACCTCCAAATCTACATTGGTTAAACTATGTAACTATAGTCTTTGGTTTCAGTGAGAAACAATGCGTCTGTCTGTCTGTCTGTCTGTCTGTCTGTCTGTCTCCTAGAACAGATCTTCCCCGAGGTGTGGGTCAGACATCCGGGCTCCTTTCAGTGCAGAAGGCACTTTCTCCACCTCATCATTTTGCTTTCCAGTGTCTGAATAGACCCAGAGTGCAAAACGATGTTACAGGTCAAGCTTAGAAGTATTTCCCGTCTCTTCTGTCCACATTGTTTGTCGCTAAGTCTGACACTGACACCCTTTCAACGGCATGGAGCCTTACAAGCAGTTTCGCTATGCTCAGACCGGTAAGTGTCTAGGTGGTTTGCTCCAAACGAGGGAAAGCCAGTGACGCTGGCCACGTGCCCTCAGACAGCAGGACAGCCGTCTTCATACAAGTGCCTGTGTGTTAATTAGCTGGCAGCTTCTCTGGAGCATTGACTCACTGGAAGAAAAACAAGGTGAATAATAGAAAATCTTATCTACAAAGGTAACAAATTACCTCCACTTTGTTCTTTCTCTTTCATTCCACAGAACAGAGGTCAAAATAAAGGGCAAATGTTACTTCCACTTAAATTATAATTTTATAGAAATCACTTCGTTAAAAATTAACCATGTTCCTTCAATTTTGAGCAGTTTCAAGGACTGCCTGAAAAAAAAAGATTAAACAAATAACTGACCTAGACTAATTTTAATTGCTAATATGGTGAGAAATCTTTCTTTTCTTAATTATGAGACATCAAAGTATTAGGAAAAAATAAGAACAATCTGCATGCAAGTTCGTCTCTTATTCCAAGGAAAAATAATTGTCTTAAAAAAAGTTTTATATTGTTGTGAATAGATTCCATTAATGAAAAGATAAAATGAATTTTTAGTATTCTATATTCTCAATTCATTTGGATTACTCTACCCATGATTAAGGTTGAGATCTAAGACAGCTGCGGAATCCCCCTGTCTTGGGAAGGCACTTGGAGTGCAGCGGTGCCCTGATCCTGATTAGTGGTCTGCTTGGTGGAGTCACAGGACTGGTCCCCTGTGTGTTCTCAGCTGACTGTACTACGAGGGTGTGCAGCCACCAGCCAAAGTAGTTTCTCCTGCTTCATGCTGTAGGTGCTGCACGTTGTTTCCCAGTGGCAGGAAATGATCAGGACACCACCTGGGATTGGACCCAGGTCCTTGCGCTTGCCAGGCAGGTGCTTAGGCCACCGAGCTGTCTCCCCAGCTGATTGGTACACTGTGTGTGTGTGTGTGTGTGTGTGTGTGTGTGTGTGTGTGTGTGTGTACAGGTTGTCACTTCACAGCTTGGACTTGTAGCGCTCCTCCTGTTTTCAGCCTCCCCAGTGCTGGGATTACAGATGCATGCCACCACTCCAGGACTTGGTCGCCAGCTCAGCAAGCCGAGGGGTGGGGCCAGGGCGGCACGTGTTGCCCAGGAGGGAACGCGGGGCCCTGTGATTGCGTATGCAGGTGCTTAGTTCACTGAGCTATCTCGAAGGCCCCAGTTAGTACACTTTGATGCACAAGGTGGTTACATTCACCACAAGGAACAGGCACCTGTGCATGGAAAATCTTGATTCTTTGTTTCTCGCGATTCCCCTCTCTTCCCTTCAGCTTATCTTCTCTCTTGATTTATAAATGTTTTCATTTTTTCCCTTTTGTTCACTGTTTTCCTTTCCTGTCTCCTCCTCTTTGTTCTCCTTCCCATTTGAACATTTCCTTCCCATATTCCAATATTTACCATTGATTTTGGTCCTAATTTATGCTCTCAGTTTCTAACACAAGAGAAACAATTAGATATTTAAACATATGTCCACTGTATTTCACTGGTATGAAATACAAGTATGGTCTCAAGGTGCGTCCACTTGGCTAAAGTGTCTTCTTCGTGGCAGAGTAACTCGCCAACATGCATGAAAAGGCACCTTTACTTTATCCATCCACCCAGAAGAAAAAGCAACATTAACTTCTGTCCCTTGTCAGTCTTGGTGATGGATGCCGTGATGTGAGACCCGTGCAGGGGCCCCCTGACTGCTCGCCGTCATTGTCCGAGGCTCTAGCACTCTTTCTGATTTCTAGCCGGCCCTGCAGCTCCGGCTGGAGGGCACCCCAAACCTGGGGTCAGAGAGCAGTGTTTCTTTTAGGATCTTTCCTTTATATCTAGGTTTCCATGTTCCTCCTGAGAATAATCACAAATGAATTAGCTACATTGCTTACTGTTAAGAAAAGACCACAAAATGTTTCTTCAAGTTTTAACAAAATCGCTTACTTTCAAGTGACTTCATTTTGAATTTCCAAATATGTAGAAAGCAGCTCACTCCAAAGCCTTGCTATTTTTAATTGTGAAGCAATTTAATCTCGGTGTGGTGGCATACTCCCATAATTTCAGCACTCAGGAGGCTAAGGCAGGTGGATTTCCGTGAGTTCAAGGCCAATCTGGGTTACATAGTGAGTTCAAGCCCCACCTGAACACTACATGATGAGACCCTGCCTCGAGACAAAAAAAAAAAAAAAAAAGAAGAAGAAGGAAGGAAAAAAGAAAGAATAAATTCTATTAAAAAACCCTTTGAAGTTAAGATGGAGTAAGGCGAATAATTATTTTTAGACTTTAAAAAACAATCTTTTGTTGTTGCAAAAATAAAACAAACAGAAAAAAGAACCACTAAGTTAACTGCTTTCTAGATTACTTTTCTAAAAATAAAGACAGTCAAAGTGGAGAATTCCAGTCTTTAACGTGGGTAAGCTAAGTGGGCTGGGCTTCCTTCTGAACGTGTGTCTGCCAGCGACTTCGGTAACTGGCTTGGCACTGGCTCTTAACACAGCGCTCTTGGCCCCACTGCACTGCTTTCTGGCATGTCATGTTGACATCAGAAACCCTTGTTTTATATGTATAGCTTGTGTCAATTTAGCTTTTCAAAAATGACACTTGGGCCAAGGAGATAGCTTGGTGGTGTAAACATCTGCCTGGCAAGCACAAGGACTTGGGTTCAACCCCTGGTACCACGTGCCATGCCAGCCCTGCACGGTGCCAGCCACTGAAAGTAGGCATGGTGGTGCATACCTATAATTCCAGTGCTGGGAGGATGAGAAAGGAGGATCACTACAAGCCCAAGCTGCGCAGTGAGACCATGCACCAAACAAAACAAAACCAAACGCCCCCAACTCCCACACACTTAAAGCTGTGTTGTTCTCAGCAGTATGGGTGCTAAACCTGACATTTCTGTTTCTGTCCTCGAAGCCCTGCAGATACGGCATGGCAATGATGTCTCTCCAGAACATTCTCTCCAAGGAGCTCTCTTTATTCAAAAGATATTTGGTTCTGACTTGTTCTCCTAAGCTTTTTCTTCAGTGTTGGTTTTAGATTGACTGCGATTTTTTTATGTTAGATCGATTATAAACACTAGATATTTGTTGCAACTGTTGTGAGATTATTCATTATATGCATATTGGACATAAGACAGTCCTTTAAGAGGTACTAGGTCACACATGAGGTAGAACTGCAAACGTTCCACAGGTGGAGAAAAGATCAAAGAACTTACAATATGCTAAGTTAAAAAAATTAAGCAAGTTTTATGTTTTATTTAATTCATGCTTCTGAGAGTAGTACTAAGAGAGAAGCTAAGCATCAGAGAATTTGCACAATTTCCCTGTGGTTTCATAGGGATGCTGAACCCCAGCGGCCTAAGCCCTGCCACCATGCAGACAAACATAGGGCGATCCTCAAGTCCGAGTCGGACGGTGTTGCTCAAACCAACCAAAGAGAAGGTGTGAGGACCGCTAGCAAAGAAACAATAACAAATAGCCTAAGCCAGGAAAGATGTCCCCTGGCGACTGCTCTGGAGTGGGACCTGGGGCAGCAGACTTGTTATATAAGAAAAACGAATACTAAGCTTAAGGGTTAATTGCTAGGATTGAGAGGTGTGGGCCAGAGAGGGAGTTGAGATAAAGGTTTAGGGAAGACTAGGGGCAGTCCAGTGACTTGTGACTTAGTCAAAACGGTGTGGTAGCTTAGGTGTCCCAAAATTATTCATTAATTCCTAACCCCTCATACCTCAAAATATGGCTGTATCTGAAGATAAAGCCTTTAGAGAGAAAATTAATAAGCATATGTAGGAGAAGCTTAGTCCAATGACTACATATGAAGAGGAATACATGTGTACACATGCAGTTAGACACCACCGTGGAAGGGCTTCAGCAGTATTCTTATGAGAAGAAGAGAGGCCCTGTGTGGAGATGCCCGGGGCAAAGGCCAGGGGAGGCCTCAGCGAGAAGGCGGTCACCCACCAGGAAAGGAGAAAACCCTCAGGAGAAACCACAGCTGTCCACGGCTGGACGCTGGGGTCCCTCCTTAGAACTTCGGGGGACCACAGTCTGTCAGTTTAGTCACTCAGTCTGTGTTACTTCCTTAGGGCAGACCTGGCCAATGAACACAGCACTTGAGGCATGCACGTAAACCTAAGCAACTTTATAGTCTGAGGCGGAACCACTTGTAGAGACAAAAGCAAGCCAGTCACTCAAGAATTGCATTTCTATAAATAAAATTATATGTTTAAAACAATTTTTAATGTGCTATATAAAGCAGTACCTGGAATCACAATGTAAAATATCAAAAAGCACAATGCAATAACAGAAATTTATTTTGTAACCTGTGCAGTACAAACAAAAAGTGTTTTAAGGTGCATAAAATTTGATATGATATATGAATTTTACAGTATTATATTAGCATATTAATGTATTTCCAGTGTGATTGTAGCTTATCATTTAGTTTATTATGGGATGTTATCATAGATACACATTCTAGAGAAAAACACCAATGTCATTCATAAGTGTTATTGCACATTACAGCCAACCTTTCACAGCTCCTGTATAATATCAAGCTCATTTTCAAAAGAAATGAAACAGTTTTACAGTATTTTGGGTGAAGTCTACAAATAAATGGCAACAATAGCCACATCAAACCCAAGAGGTAGTAAGTGATGTTTCTGCATACTCTTCATTCAGGTGTTGTTTTCTTTTAGTTTGTCTGTTTGTTTACTTGTTTGTTTTCCCATGCTGAAAACTGAACTCCCAGGCCTGCCAGTTCTCACAAGCTCTTTCTTACTAAGCTAGATCAAAAAATTCATTCTATATTTTTCATATTTTAAATTATTAGGCAACATAAAACTTGATATATGAAGCAGATGGAATCCTTTGCATACCTGAGAGGAATTTTCTAACATCTCACTTATTCATTTATTCAAAATTTCTGTGCTGTGCACCTGCACATCCTTGAAAGTTGTAGCAGAAAAGAGATCTCAACTTTGAAAGCACATAATAAAAAAGAGGGTGAAGTCAATGCAGTGGTGGTTGAAGAAGTTATAACCACTGGTAAATAAATATGTAGGCATATAGAAAACACTTAGATTTGATGAGAAACATCAAAAGCTTTGTC
This sequence comes from Octodon degus, assembly GCF_000260255.1. Classification (NCBI taxonomy): domain Eukaryota; kingdom Metazoa; phylum Chordata; class Mammalia; order Rodentia; family Octodontidae; genus Octodon; species Octodon degus. The sequence continues at coordinate 2,285,976 of NW_004524719.1, read as the reverse complement.
TGTTTGGCTGTCTCTTCCTTTGTCTGTCTTGCCACCCTGCATGGGTATGAAGGAGAACAAGTTCTGTTGCAAGCCCAGGTAGGAGATGTTCTGACACCAACGTCCAGGATGAGATTGTGGCACCAGAAGAGCCCACTAACCCAGAGGCTCTGAGCACTTGAACGCCTCTCCTCTGCCTGGGCAGCTCCTTCTGGGGCATCCCAGCAAGCTCCTCAGAAGAAGCAGGGGAATACACTGAGATCCTAAATATCAGTCTCTGCTTCCAAAATAGAAAAGCAAAAATAATTCAGAGCCAAAGGCTAATTATTTTTAATACCTGATTAGTACATACCAGACAATGTTCAGGTGCAAAAGACAAAAATTTAACATTTGCATTATGCTGTGAATAGATTCTTTTATGTCCATATACATAGCAACATCCTTCACAGAGCCCAAAATGGCAACAAGCCAAACGTTCATCAATGGATAAACAGATAAGCAGGTGGCATGCACTCATACAGCGGCTCCTACTTAGCTGTAAAGATGAATGAGATTCTGATGCATGCACCAAGAAAAGTGCAAATCTTGAAAACTTTATGCCAAAGGAAATGAGCCAGACATAAGTTGATAAATATTGTATACTTCTGTTTCTACAGGGTATCTAAAGCAGTCAATTTCACAGATACAAAATATGAAATAGAAATTGCCAAGGGTTGGAAGAAGAAATTGCAAAGTTGTTTGCAGTTTCTATTCGGGATGATAACAAAGTTTTAGAGATGGATGTTGGCGGTAGTTGTACAAAATTGCAAACATGCCAAATCTCACTGAGTTGTTCACTTAGAATGGTTTAATGATGAATCTGAGGTTATAAATATAGACCCATTGATGAACAAATTCTGCCCTCGGGTAGATAACTTTGAGTGAGGAAGTTAGATTACAGAACACATGAGTCAGAGATACATAGTGAAGAAATTCAATAAATCAGAAAAGTAAGGGTGGGAGATGGCTCATACGCAAGAATGGGAATTTGAATAAAACATGTATAAAATGTTTAGGGAAACAATGACATTAAGGGAAACTCTTCGAGAACTGGGGGAGTCTGTCATTCTCAGATGAAGCGCTTGTGCTGTAGGGAGTGGAGCATTCCTGAGAATTTCCTGGGGCAAACCAGATACAGTGAAGTCTGGAAGGGAGAAAGAAAACTGACTAGTGATGAGTTAGGAAGACAGCAGGGACCAGGACTATGAAGGATGTTCCAACTTTCCAAAAACTTTCTTTTTCACTCTAAGAGACAGGAGAAATGACTGAAGTGTCTTTAGCAGACTTACAGGTTAAGGAAATACAATTTAATTCTCTGTGATGTACTTCTTCCTGTGTTTTGCACGTGAATATGTCACGTATTAAAAAACTCTAAGAACCAATGGATGTGCACAAGGAATGGACACACACGTGCTTTCCGATTCATCATCAAAAGCCTATTCCATCATCATTCTCTACCCAAGTACACTCTTTGTCTTCACTGTAACACTCCAACTTCCATGTAAGAGTTGTTGAACAAAAGTTATTTTAAATTAATAGTCATAATTCTAAGCAGATGATGTTATTTCACTTTGCATGTGAAAATTACTTGAAGTGTAATGTAGCCATTATCACCTTTAAATGTATGTAAATATAAAGGCTCAAGAACAGTATAGAAAATTTCAGAATATAAATCTAATGTAATGTGCTAACACTATGCTTGCTTATTTATTCATATACATTTTGCATGATGCAAATAGAAATACATTTGTGTGTATATATATACACAATAATGCCACATATAACTACACTTATAGAACGCCTGTATGTGTCTGTATGAATCATACTTAAAAATACTTATACTTCTTGGGGCTGTGAAGGTAACTCAGTAGTCTAAGCACCTGCCTAGGCAAGTACAAGGACCCAGATTCTATCCCCAGTAGCGTATGCTATACCAGACCCATCCTTGGACGCGCTGAGCCTGCCACCAAGACCCAACATAGTAGCACAAACCTGTAATCCCAGTGCTTGGTAGGCTGAAAACAGGAGAATCAGTATGAGTCCAAGTTGCACCCAGAGACCCTATACCAAATATGCTATAAAAAAACCCAAAAACTTACACTTGAAGCCTCCTTTGAAACCACTGCACATAAATACCTGATAGAGAGATAGGAGCATGAATTTTACTTGGAAGCTATCCAAGCAAATCTGATTTGCCCCTAGAGTGGAGAACTACTCCCTGGGCACAGAAGCTGGAAGTGGGAAGCCCTGGGACTGCCTGGTATGAAACCAAGCAGAAGTAACTTCCTAAGATTTAGTTTTCAGCCTCTCAAGTGATGTTAAAACCTTTAATATTTATTTTCTATTTAGTTTCTGTACACATATTCCCCATGAGTTTAATAATATAGACAGTTACTATTATTCTGTAGCATCCCAGGAAAAGGGTTACCATTCATCTATTTCCTGCTTAGTGTTTTTTGAGTCTCAAATGTTTATTGTACGAATCTTTTTAGCCAATGATATAGAAGTCAGATTTGCTTTTAAAGAGCCTATTTAAAAGCACTTCATAGAAATTTTCAGTCATTGGAGAACATTGTAATTAAGTATAACAAAGACAGGAAGACTGAAAAGATGGACATATTTCAGTACATTGCTGAAAGGACAGTAATTTGATGGAGGTTTCAAAGAAATCTTGCCTACAATGAATGGACACGGGATACAAAAACAAGCATGGAATTTTTTCAAGTGGCTTTTTAAGGCATCAAATCACTGGAACACTTCCTGTAAGCAATAGAATTTTTACTGAAAGTATCAATTTGTGACAGTGTGGTTGAGCTAGTTCTTAGACAAAGACCGAATTTTGTGGATTCTGTTTATGTGTATTTTATCGCTACACAATTACTAGACCAAAATAAGGTTAAGAAGCAATAAATTTACATTTCATAGGAAAGGATGTTTTGTTTTCCCCGTCTTATAACTATGCTCGCAGGCAATGTATAATGTAAACGTTTTCAACTACGTTAAAAATTGCGATCACTGTGGTTGTTTGACAATCCTTTCCCGTCTCCATCACTCTCCAAAGCCCTTCCTTTGCGATGCCCTCTACTTCTAGGTAAGCTCCGCGCTCCTCTGACACAGCTCTCGGGAGGCGGCTCCCCACATCAGGTCCCCGGCTCCACCGCTTTCCCCCAGCCCGCTGCATGCGCAGCATCCCCACTTGCTCGGTCCAGAATAATGAGCCCTTGATCTCTGTGCAAGCAATCTGCTTCTTACCTCGGGTAACTGCTTAGGAGGAAGGGAGGGAGCGAGCACAGATCTTCGTCCAAAGATGGTTAAGGAAGAGCCTCGGACACTTCCCGGCCTGAATCACTGCTGTGTGAGGACTAATAAAACATACTCAGAATGTGTAAATAAAGATATTTTACTGAAAAAGACACATTGTCGTAACCGTCTTCAACATAACGCCCCTGCCTTCCTGCACGCATGTCCTGTTATGCTTGCTACTCTCTAACGCAGTTCAGGGAGTCCTCTTTCCTGAGTGTCTTCCCACAGTGTGATCAAAACCACAGAGAGGTCTGTGACCAAATGCCATCCAGTGAAAACACTGGCTTATATGAAAGCGACAGCATGTCGTCATGGACTTGTTCAACAAGTCTGACACCGTGACATTTCTGGCTCTTCCCCTAAGGCAAAAAACCTGAAGGGTAAATATTTTGAATACATTTAGGACATAGAGGCAGCCACAATGGTGCAACCAAAGATGCCTACGGAGAGTTCCAGCGCTGCTTCGAAGGGGACAAGCACAGTGATGTCGAGGCATCACTGACACGAGGTGACTGTTCGTAGGGGACAGAAGGAAGCATCATCTTTGCAATATTGTCTTATTAAACATTCACTGTAGCCACCAAGCCCACCTCCTACATTCCTTACATACACTTTCTGAGTACATGCGTGTACACAATTACACATAAGCTGCAGATGCCTGAGTGTGATAGCAGCAGTGTTGTTTTGTTAATTTGTAATTTATTCCTGTTAAGAAATTGATTGCAGATTGCTGGTAAAAAACCAGAGAGATTCAGCAGCTCTTTCCCCCAGTCTTTCCCTTCTGCCACCGTGTTTACTCACTATAGTTGTTCCTCGTTTGTGAGTAAGGCTGTGATAACTGTCCGCTTTGGTTTGCACTTGGGCTGTGCAATACAGTGGGCGCAGTAATCTCAGTCTGTTTCTTAGGGTTTAAAATTCCACATTTGCAATAGTCCTGATGGTCTGTCTTTCCAGACGTTTAGTTGAGAGAGATGATTGTTGGAGCCGAGCAAGGGTGGCTCTTAGCAAGGTCTTGGGGCATCTTTGAAACTGCCTTTGGCAGATGTCGGAATGTAGAGGTGGACTTGAAGCTCTTGCAGTTCTCAGCAAGTGTCATCTTGGTAGATTTGCAAATAATCAGCACTAAAAGAGAGCATCTATAATGTTACACAGAACTGTTCTCTGAGCCATTTCCGGATTTCTCTGAGAACCATTCTCATTCCTTATAGCAGCCTGCAAACATTTTTAAGAACCATATTATAGACAAATATTTTTTTATATTTAAATAGTCATAATCATATGATCATTTGCTTTCTCCCCCAGTGAGAGATGTAATTAAAATATACTTATGTATATAACTATTAAAGTACAAAGTAAAATCCATACTATTAAGATATCCAGGACAACATGCATCTTTTCCCCAGTGACGCTGCTAGGGATGCTGTAGGAGGTGCTGAAGCCCATTACATCACTGACTATCTTGGGACACAAATAGTGAATAACAAGTGGGGTGAAAACATAACAAATTTGAGGCTCAATGTAGTACAACACTCATCAGGGACTAATTTTAGGTGTCAAAGTTTACTTTCTGCCATAAGCGCTAAAGTACAGCTCATCGTATTACATATTTTGGGTCATATCAAAATGACTGTAGCCATAAAAACAAAACAAAAACTCTTGATCGCCTAATTCAGTCTTTGTCAAGATGGGGTTGGCACTGGGACGTCTCATGAATGCACTGTGTTGTTCTGTTCTTAGAAGGCAGAGTTGTTAATCTCTACAATCACCCAATTCATTATTATATCCTCCCTTAGAAAGAAAATTGGAAATCAGTAGCAAGTGGCATTTTGGTGCAATTGAGCTTATGTTTATTCACAAAGTGGTTTTGTTTTCCTTATGTGCTGCCAGACATCTGGAAACAGGCTGAAAATTTTAGCAAAATATCAACATCTTTTCAAGTATCTAGATTATGGTTGCTTTTATGCTTCACGCTAAATATTTGATGAAAATTAGTTTATATACAAAATATATGTTACATTGCTAAGTTATTTTCCAAGTTATTTCTCACTTCAGAATTACAAACTCAGGAGACTGCACTGGAAAGACAGTCAATGAACAATGGAATTTTAGAATTGGTAGCTGTTAATATAGTTCAGCATAACTGAATATTTTTGCCTAATAATTTCAAGGATGAAAAGGTTCCCTTTCCTAAAGCATGTGATGTTAATGGCTGAGTAGTTATAATAATCTCTGTCATCAACAATAAATGTCTTTTACTTTCATCTCAATAAAAATATGCCTAAAGAGCAGAATTATTAAAATTGAAGTATGAAACCAGACGTGAGTGTCCTGATTAGTCATGACTTTGTCACATATTCTTTGAAGTTCTGCTGGTTGTATTGACAAAATAAAATAGGTAAAGACAAATGGGAAAATAAACATTAGTTATTTTATTGAGTAAGCTTCATCATTTGAATCCAATAACATAATTTTAGAGGCAAATACAATGTGGAACTTTATAAAGTTAAGCTCAGGAAACCAGAGAACGAAAACTTCGCTAACCAGGGTTTGGGGTCAAGAACCAGGATGTGTTGTGAATAAGTTAACATACCTCAGTTGTGCCACAGTACTTTCTAATGGTCTAACACGAATCCTGAGTCACTACTACTTTGCTAATTAATGTGATTGGGATTATTTGTGTACAATGACACCCTGTATCAAATCATCACAGTATGTACCTTACACAAGTATTTGTATATGCGATTGTCATCAATTGGACATTTTAAACTGACAAAAAAGTTTTATAAAATATAATGAGTAAGGTGGATAAAAATGACTTTTGTGGGCTGGTGAGATGGCTCAGTGGTCTAAAGCACCTACGTAGAACAAGCTTAGCAAAGCACAGGGAGCACGGTTCAATCCCCCAGCACCACATGCCAGCCAGCCCCGCCCCCTGGTGGGCTGAGCTGGCCACGCACACACACAAATTAAAAAAAAAAAAAAAAAGTGACTTTTGTTTGTGTAGAGTCAGTAGAGATTTTATATTGGTTTTCTGCAAGGATTCAAGTGATCTCCCTTGGCTTCATGTTGTAATTTAACATCTATGAGCCGATCACGCTCATCATTGTAGTAACATAAATGTTTACTTGCTTTCTTTATACATCTGGAATCTAAGTATGCGAAATGCAATACTGAACATACGGGAGATTCATAAGATAAATCCCTCCATATTTATTGCTGACCTATAGTAAAGAAGCAGAGAATCACGAACAACAAATGACTGGCGGGGGGACTTGCAGGTTTGTGACAGGTGAGGCTGGCCTTGGAGTGTGCACGTAAATGTTTCTATGGTAATTTATATTTTATTATCTAGGATTACAGAGAACATTTTGCCTGCAATGACAGTATTAAAATATGTAACAGAATTTGTTTGGTACCCATACGCTTGAAATATATTTAGAAAAATTCTCATAAACAATTTCTGATTTGAAAACATTGTCACATGAGGACATTTTTGTTATTACACAATTTCAGTTAAAATTTCACAAGATTTCATCTCTAGTCTTCAAATATGATTATATTTCCTGAGGATTTCTAACTGCAGTCAACTGCTTGCACCCAGCTGAGTTAAACTAGCACAGTGCTGGGTGCGAGAGGCCCTCCTGAGGGTTGTCACCAGCAGCATAGGAGGCAGAACAGGAGAAGCTGCCAGAACACGGGTGGGGCGCTGTCTGAGGGGAAGACGGGCACCAATCAGCCTCATGCAGAAGCTTGTCCCTTATGGCGCTCTAGTGCTTACCTTGAGCGTTGCTTCCTAGCTCCAGTTGAGATCTCTCAGCCTGAAAGCACAGATCCTTTATCCGGATGGTGTAGACTTCCCTGCTTCCACCACTGACCTTCGGGCCTTTCCAGCACAGATCGGCAAAGCAGGCCTGCACGAGACTTTGTTGTTGGCTCTAGGCCTTCAATTGGACTGGCGGGAGGCATTGTTATGAGCTCTAGGTTTTCAGCTGGATTCATGTGGGGTATTAGGATCTGGGCCCTCAGCTGGAGTCTTCAGTGTTTAAACGTGTGAACAGATTTCCTGAATTTCTTATATATCATTCTTGGGTGATTCATTATCACATACTATTATGAAATGTGTTCCCCTTGCAAAACACCCAAGCCCCCACAACATTTATGGTGCTTTTTCTGGTTCAGCAAAATACTACCCCAGTCTATGAAACAGTCTTAGAAAAGGAACGTTATGTCAGCTGAAAGCGAATCAGATCTCTCCACAGTGGGGGAAAGCTCCTTGTGCACGAAGAGAGACAGGTAGAGTAGCAGTCTACATTCCGAGAGCAGGTGGACCGTGTGTTCCTCCCGTGCCGGCTCCCTGGTACTTAGACACTTCCCCACACTGAAACTGCTCTGTTATATTTTACACTAATGCAGCACATTGTACTAGAAGGAAAATGAAATCTCTTGACAGTAGTCCAGTCAAGGAAGGCAGAAACCAACACTTCCTTTGCTTGTAGCTCCAAACGTACAGCAACACTACCACACCAGACCAAATCAAAAATGATCCTGACGCGACTGTAAGTCCTTCCCCAATGAGTGTAGCTGCACTTCTGACTGTGCCTAACCTGGGAAGCCTTCAATTGTACCATCAAGCACTGTGCTACTATAATAGCTGAATTGAATTTTGCTTTTATTAAGTAAGTTTTGCTTTTTTACTTTTATTTTTTCCATTGCCTCCTCCTTGTAAAGAAGACCAATGTACAAATGTTAAGATGTCGTGAAATCAAGAATTAATATTAATTTATGTGATGCTTATAAAATTAAACTGACAATGTAGAGGACAACCTGATGAAAATAAAGTGGTAAAAGCAAGGCCAGCCAGATAGCAGATAGCTCAGCAGATTAAAGTGTCTGCTTAGGACAGGGGGTTCAATCCCGGGACTGCCATGCAGGCTCCGCCCTTTTAGTGTGCTGAGATTGGGACTGTGTGTGGATGTAGCCTCCTGTAATCCCAGCACTTGGAAGGCTAAAAAAACAGGAAGGACCACTACGAGTGCAATCTGTGTAGTGAGACCCTGTAGATGCTGCACTAAATACACGATAATAAATAAATAAATAAGTGATAAAAGCTTTCCCTATCACTCTTACATTTCATTTGATTTAGAAATTATAAGTCAAGTGAGAAGACTCAGAATTTTTTAAAAACTCTCAAATAGACAATATACTAAGTTATTGTGACTTGGAATCCTCATATTTAAATCTTTGTGTGTTTTTGCGTGAAAACATGGTTTTCATTTTCTTTCGTACTTACATTATAATACCTGAATATTTGATGGTAAAGAATATCTTTCAGCTTTCTATTCTATTCCTTTTGGGTAACCTTCTTCAGTTCACACAAAAATGCAGTGGGACACTGGGCATTGTGGAGTGCTCCTGTAATCCCAGCACTTGGGAGGCTAAAAACAGGAGGATCACTGAGTCCAATCTGTGTGGTGAGACCCTGCAGTCCCTGTAGACCCCATACTAAAATACAATGAAAAGTTCAGTGGGGATCCTAGTTACATTCTTGACCCCACAGGCAGGTCACCCACCTTATCAACATCTCGGCAGAGGGGTGCACTCACTGCAACTCCTGGACCTGCCCTGACGCATCTTTGTCACCCAAGGTCCGTACACACATTGAAATTCACACTACGTGTTGCGTAGATTGTGGATGTGTTTAGCTGCACCATGCCACTCATCCATGATTAGAGCATCACACTATTTTGACAGCGCCCTGAGCCCTTTGTGCTCCAGCCCTCCAGCCACGCTTTACCCAGCCAAAGGCAAATACATATCACTTTGATCTTTACAGTTTAAGATTTTCCAGAATTTCATAGAGGTAGAATGACATACTCCACGGACTCTTCAGATTATATTCCTTCACCTGACATTATGTGTGTGCAATTTTCTGCATGGTTTGTGGCTGGAGAGCTCATTTCTTTTTAGCATAGAATGATAGTCTTCTTTAGGATGTACTTTGTAGGAATGTATGAATACACATGTTAAAAGGTTGAATTCAATTTTTAGTTATATTGTTTGCTTCCAGGTTTGGCAACTATGGTTGAAGAACATATTGGTTGCCTTCAAATTTGTGCACTTAAATATATAGCTGATGAATTATACCATATAACTTATTATTTCTTAGTACCTATTTGCAGTAGGTAATTACTACATTTGTCTTGGGGAGACAGTACAGCCGTCTTAGTTCTTTGCTTTGTTTTGTCCTCTATGTCTCCCCTCATAGCAGCTCCTTCCAGCTCTTGGCCCCATTCTTTTTTAATTAATGAATTTAATTATTTTGTGTCTTTAGTACAGAGTCTACAGCGTCTCACTACACAGATCAGACACATAGTGACCCTCCTGTTTTCAACCTCCCAAGAGCTGGGATTACAGACACACACACAACCATCCCAATCTCAATCGCCATCTCAGTGCATCCCAGGTGCAGAGCTGCCACAGCCTGCTGGGGATCAAACACGTCCCTGTGCCTACTTAAGCTGCTGCTTTAGTCCACTGAGTTATCTAGCCAGCCCTTTCCTTCTCCTTTTAAAAACGTCTATTTTCATTTTCTTCTGCAATTTTTTTTCCTTTTCCTCCTCTCCCTTCTCTTGCTTCTGTGTCTTATTCCATCATTCATTTGAAAAGGATTTCCCTACTTCTAATTTGTCAATCGATATACTACTTTAATTTTTTCTCTCTTTTTATACATATATATGTGTTTTCGTAGTTTACATATAAATATGTTTCTTTTCATATATATATATACATATATATATATAGAGAGAGAAAGAGAGAAATTCATAGAAAAAAAATACATGGTTTTAGTTGATGTGTTTGACTTATTTCACTTAAGACTGTGGTCTCAAGGCATACCCATCCATCTGGGAAGGCCTCCAGTTTATCCTTCCTTATGGCAGAGCACTACTTTTTGTGCACAAATTCATATTCTTCCTGCAGTCCTCTGTTGGTGGACGTACAGGCGACTTTAATGACTCAGCTGTATTAATTGTACCATTATGAACAAGGTTATACCAGTTTTCCTTGACAGAACTGGTTCAGTGGAACAGACCCATGAATTTCTTTCAAAAGCCAGGGAAAGCCATGAATTGTCACGAATCAATTCACGGTGTTAGACTCAAAACACCTCTTAAAGTGAAATTACGGGAAGTGAGCCCCTGAAGACTGAGAATAAAAGAAACAGACCTGGTACTAGCATTGAGATGAAGGGCGATGTAACTCATCATTTCAGAGTTCCTCACTCTGGTACGAAATTGGAATGCTTCTCTGTGTTAGCATCGTCTCAGCTACAATGGTGGAAAAACCCACTCTAATGCCATGTAATAATAAGAAACTATTAGCTCATGCGAGTGTCCAAGTGTGCAACTGAGTCGTGCAGCATTCTGGCTCTGTTATCTTCCTGTGTCCTCTCCGTGTGACAGTCCACATGCTGGTGGTGTCCACAGAGTCTGCCTTTCCCGCTGGACAGAACTGATGTGTCAGACATCTCCAAGATCAGACGTTTCCTTAGTTACATCCAGTAAGGAAGAAATATAGTAGGTTCCTGCAGATTTTATGTAAGAATAGAATTGTGCTTTTTGTTGTTATTTTTGATTTTTGGTTGTTGTTTCCTAAGAAATTTCTAGCAAGCTTTTCCTTGCAAGGGCCTTATTGACCAGAACTGGGTGAGGAAGCCATCCCAGAACCAACTCTCAGAGGGAAGGAGAACACAGTTAAACCCATCAGATATGTGTCCTTGTCACTTCTCCAATGGATACTAGGAAATTAAATATTGACTGCCATACTTAGAAAAAATTAATACCAGAGAAGATGAAGGAGCATGGTTCTGAATGACACAATTATGAGTGTTATTTTCTTCTTTAAACTTTTTAGTACTTTTGGACAAATGTATATATTATTTGTATTGCTTTATCACCACACAAAAATGTCTGAAATGTTTAACAAAAATACAGGTTAAGATATCTATGTAAGATATTTATGTATTCCTCCTAAAGTCCTGAAATTTAGGAGGAATGGTATTTGTAAAACAAGGTAGTACATGTCCTAAAGGAGAAGGGAAGACATTAAATGCTGCAAAAAATGGGGCTTATGATGATATTGTGTTCATTCAATATTTTTAACTATTTTTCAGGTTATCTTTTAAGTGTGTTATTTTAAAGCACCTATAACTATCTTTGCTGTTAATAGTTTTTGTCATGTGTTTATCAGGTAATCCACCTTCATACCTGTGGAGTTTATTACTTATTATCATAACAGATTTTACAGTTATGTGGTTTCCTCATCAAAACTCAATTTAAAACATCTGAACAATGTGGGGCTGGAGAGCTATCTTGGCAGTCTAAGTGCCTGCCTGGCAAGCACAAGGACCCAAGTTCGATCACTGGTCCCGCAAGTTGTGCTGGCCCCAGAACTCCAGCTGCACTGGGCCAACCACTGAAATCTCGCGTGGTGCTACACTCTTATAATCCCAGTGCAAGGGAGGCTGAGACAGGGGACCCCTAAGTCCAAATCAGATAATGTTGTGACTACTGATTTTACCCCATCATTCTTTTCTCATCTTACAATTTATAAAAACATAAAATATTCAAATCTAATGAAAGAAATAAGAGAAACAGAATAATTCCAAGTAGCATTAACTTCTGTATTTTGCAAAAGTGGGCAATAGCTGCATAATTATCCCTTGAAATATACAAAAATTAGGAAAAGTCTACATGGATGTTAGAATGTTTTGCTGATTTTTAATGTCTTAAAATTAAGATTTATATTTTGAGTATTATCACAAGAGCTATAGTTCATAGAATGTTGTTTTAAATAAATTGTGAATTTATAGATTAAAATACTCATCTGGGCTGAAAATTGAATAGAACATGTAATTTTTTAAATCTCTCAATTTTTATATCTTTAATAATTTACATTTACGGGGCTGGAGAGATGGCTCAGTGGTCTAAAGCACCTACTTGAAACAAGCTTGGCAAAGCACAGGGACTGCGGTTCGATCCCCCAGCACCACATGCCAGCCAGCCCCGCCCCCTGGTGGGCTGAGCTGGCCACACACACACACACACACACACACACACACACACACACTAAATAAATGTAATAAATAAAAATAAATAAATAGTAAAAAAAGAAATAAAATAATTTACATTTACGATTTTGGAAGTATTATGTTTGTTGCTAGTGATGAAATGCTATGTTATTGCTAAGACATGAATATTGTAACAAGAAATATTGAAACATGTAAGGTAATTAAAATATACTGCAACCAAAGCTATACTAAGGGGAATAATGGGGAAAAAAGGTTGAATTTTCCTGAGTTGCTTGAGGAAAGATTGCACAGCTCTCTTGATGAATTTTGAGAGATAGTGTTCATATAATCTTTTATTTGTTGTTGCCCATTTACTTTTCCCTTTCTTCTCCCTCTCCTTTATCCCCTTTTTCTTCTTCTCCTCAGTTTTACTTGTTCTTTTCAAAAATACAGAGCAATAGGATTCTTTTTACCAGCTCCAGAACACCTCTGACATATTGATATTTTCAGAAAAAAATATGTAAACATTTGAAGAAACTTCATTCTTTATTACTTGAATTATACTAATTAGTCCTATTTTGATAAATGTACCTGCTAGATTACTGTGGGAAAAATACATTCTTCTAAGTTTTGTGCAGTCCCTGCACATTTGAGTGTGTGTAGATATCTAGATGTAGAACTCCATTGAGTCATTTTTATAACCTTTTTGTCTGTGTTAGTACTCTGATTCTAGTAAGTTATTTTAACAAAATTCTTAACACCACCACTAAACTATGTTACTATAGAGACATTTTTTAGAAAATGTATCTGATTGTTGCAGGGTTCAATACACAGGTCAGACTCATAGTGATCCTCCTGCTTTTAGCCTCCTCAGTACTGGGATTAAAGGCATGTGCCACCATGCCCAGACTCTGCAGCCTGCCCTGAGGGCAAGGCTGGCATGGCCTATGGTGCTGGGGATCGAACTGTGGTCCTTGCTCTTGCCTAAGCTTGCCTAAGTGGTGCTTTGTTCCGTTGAGCTATCTCACCAGTCCCTAAAATAAATTACTATACATTTGATCACAGAAGTCTGATACCCAAAGAAAAAATATTTTAAATATGATTTCAAGACTTCATTGTGTTAGGGAAGTTCGAATTAATAAAAAGAACATAATGCATGGTCCAAATACCAAAGCCTATGACATAGATTTTGAAGATGATACTCGGCTCTCTAGCACGGTATATATATATATATATATATATATATATATATATATATATATGCATGCTTGTCATGGAATGAAGATGTGTGTATTTATAACATTTATGAAATGAAAACTATACCCATAATTTCTTATAATCAGGAAGTGAAGACTTGAGGGGTGATTAGCTCCCAAGTTTGAATATCTTTATATGTTTCTCTTCATATGGAGAACACAAGAGAGCTTCCTTCTCTCTGCTGCCCTCTCCACTATGTTAGGATGCAGGAGCAGGGCGGCTGTCTCCAGGTGAGGACAGGTGTCCTCAGTGAACAGAAGGTGTGCTACTGCTTTAATCCTTAACTTCCCAGGCCCCAGAACAACGAGGATTCGGTATCTGTTCTTCGAGCCACTTAACTTTGTGATAATTTATTTTCACCATCCAAGTTAAGACAATTTTCTTAAATACTGTATAGACAAAACCTTTGCCAAAACTTCAGAATGAAGCATATTTTTTCCCACTTTTATCTTTTCCTCCATTGACAAACTCCTTGCCAAGGTAAAGTCATCACATGTGAATAACTGGACTGTACAGTAGACAGTACTGTCACATGTTCAAGGTTCAAGTACTCAGCTGAATCTTACTTCTCTGTTGTTTTATTCTTTTGTTCATTTCTCCCCAACCTTCCTTGGAGAAAGTAGAGAAGCTGATTAACTCAAGGTGGGAGGGAGGTGATTGTGCCAATTTTCCCAGTCCTTCTAAAAGTGGCCAAAAAAGACTCTGCCTGCTGCAGCCCTAAAGCCAACAGCATACTTGTAGAAAATGCCACATTTTTTTCTATCTTAGGTAGAATTTTAATGGCAAACCATAAAGACTTAGTCTAATGACATGCTTTCTTTGTTATTGAAGAACTGACATCCCATTACATATTTGAATTAAATAAAACTCAGTATTATGCAATTGTAAGAGAGCAGCATCTTGGAGGTTTTGTTTTATACAAAATTTTCAGATGTTTTCATTCCATTTATTTTTAAAAATCAGGATGAGTATGTAAAATGAATATATTCAGATTTCAAATTTCAGACTTTTTTCTATTTAACCAAAGCTTTTGTAAACACAGTTTTTCTTCTTGTACACTGCAAAGGCTGCCACATTTCTCATTTATCTTCTTAAATTATTTTAAAAGACAACTCTCTCTTCTCACCAACAAAGAGCCTCATGAACTATATTCAGAAGAAAAGATTTCTTGCTCCATTTTTTTCAAAGCATTCTCTCTTGTCTTATGCTGTATTTTTGGCATTTAAGAGCCAGTAAATCAAAATCCTAGAGGGACTACTGCCGTCCCCATGCAGGGAAGTGATTTGGAGTGCCCCAAAGTTCACTGAAGTGCTATGTTCGTCTTGGCTTGCATGGGCAGTTTGCTGTGTCATCAATCTTGTTCAGCTGCCCAGCATGACATTTTGTCCAGACTACACTACATAAAGGATAGCAGAAGGTTATTGTTAGGTGATGAAGCTTTTCTGACAAGTACAACATACCAGGTTTATATAAGAGTAAAACAAAACTCAGAGCAAGAATTCTTTGCTCAAGGACTCTTCTCTTCTGGACTGTGGAGAAACACTTCTTGTTTATGTGCTCTGTTTGTATAGATGTAATCTGCACCGTAACAGTGTTTCATCTTCCTCATGAAGTCTGGTAAGCTAATTTGATGGAGCAGAGGTCTGCCAGGAAGCATGAATGGCAATATCAGGGTCAAGTTCATGCAAGAAACAGTCTATAATTTTTAGTGGTAAAGACAAAGAATAACTGAAACCACTGGAATTTGATGCATTATGTTCTGTGCACAGCAAATGCTAACTGAAAAGATGACAGATTCAATTTATATTAATTCAGGGAATCATGAAAACGGATAATTTACTTTCAATATCTTTTTATTTTGCACCTGAAATAGTATCAATTATCACAAAACAAATACGTACCAAAAGTTCATAACTGTTACACTTTCATCTTACTTCTTAACTCATAAATGTTGTTAAATATACTCTAAACATATTCAGAGTATAAATACAACTCTAAATAGAAACACAAACTTTGGCAGTTTGTAAAATACATTGAGAGCTGAAATATATAATTTCTCTCTTTAATAGCAGCACTTATTCTTTTTGTGCTCACGATTTGGTTTTGTTTCTTTTGTTTCTACTTCAAAAGTTTGTTTTTTGATGTCTGTTAATTTTGTAAGAGTTGATTAAAAGAACACCCGAGCTAATTATTTCATAGCGAGGCTTACAGTCCTTCTTCTTTTAGATATTATTCCCATTTCAACGGTTGAAAGTGAAACAAGTACATTATATAACAACAAAATATGGGGTATCATTTTAACACAGCTAAAATTACTCCTACAACAAATTTAGAAATCCTTAAGCAATTTTTACATGAACTACAAAGCTATCATATATGTATGTACTGACCTATTTTAATAAAGAGATACATGTATTTCTTACATATTGCTCATACATTTTAATGATAAAATCATAAATCATGCCCATGTTTCATAATGTAAGCTTTTTATAATTTTATATACAATATAGAGAGGAAATAAATGATTGTTGTATCTTTGTGAGCTGCGCTATTATTTGAATCTGTGGTAATGACACGTATAAGGTCAGATTTTAACATAAAACCAAAAGTACATTTCCCACATTGTGATGGCGTTCAAATTGTCATTAAGACAGGGAAATTTTGCAATGGAAAGTCACAGAGCTCCCATGACAAAGTCATGCAGAGCTCTATTTTGAGGGTCTCACCAGGAATCTTGAACAAAGCATTAACTTTCCTTTCTTGTGAAAAGTAAAACATTAAAAACTGTATTCTAATATCCTTGCACTTGTAAATTTTTTCTTGAACTAAAATACAGCTTCCGGTCATCCTCTGCTATTAGAGAATACTTGAGGATTTAATAGGACTTCTATCCAACAAGCCCCATAGACCCACAGAGTCAATGAGAAAATTTTCTTTTACTGTGTTTGATTCAAGGTCTCATTACAGAGTTCGCTCGTAGTGAGCCTCCTGTCTCGGCCTCCCCAGTGCTAGGATTACAGGCAAATGCTACCAGGCATGATTTCAATGGCAGAATAGTGCAGGGCTGGTGTAGCATGAGATATCAGGGATGTAACCAAGGTCGCTGAGCTTGCCAGGCAGGTGCTTAGTCCACTGAGCTATCTCGCTGACCCTCAAGCCATTTTATCTTACACCATACCAGAACCAACCTAGGCTTGGAGAAGTGAAGACATGCAGATTTTTCTGTCTTGTAGGGTGTCCTGTGCATTTTTCTGTTATAGCTTAGTTCCCAATATCCAACTTTCCACCCCAAGAGAAGAGAAATCTGCATAGTGTCATAATTCTCTGTATAATGAAATGAAGAGTGAAGACAAATTGGTGTTTCACTAACAAATAGAATTAATTGCAGACAATAAGAGTTTATGTTCTTTTATTGATACAGATAAAATGCTAAATAAAATAAAATATATGAATTTTTAAGGAATGTACTTGAATAAAAGTATGGCTCTATAACCTGTACTGTAACATCATGTAACTCATTTGTGTCCCAAATTTTCTGATTAAGGAGATTATAGGGCCACAGAGGAAAGTGATCAAAGATGTAGAATGTGCCTAAGGAGAGTCACATGGAGAGAAATTCTCTCAGGCTTTCACAGAGAGCAAACTGGTCAAGCAATGGCCATGACTCATCCACATGGCTGACACCAACAAAGGATCTACAAACTGTAGTACAAGGGTTTAAAGATAAATCCTGAGGGGATTTGAATGACCTTCTCAGATACAAAAGTTACATTTCTTGTTATGTAGATCTTGCTTTGTGTTGGTATTAAGCATCCATCAGAAAAGTATAAAAATGAACTATAAAAAGTAAAACCATATTAATATGCTGAGATGTAAAAGGTTCAAGTCAACAACTTTTAACATTGCCAGTCCTACAGATAACCCACTACTACTATTGGACTGTATTGGATTATTCTGTAGAATTCACATACTTACAATGTTTAAATGGCAATGGAATACCCATTTCTGACAAAGCTAAACATAAAAGGGGATACAAATGAAGGACCATTTTGTTTCTGTATATTCAAAATAGTTAGAATAGATACACAGCTACTTTCTCTTAATTCAATGAGAAGAAAGATTCGTTCGAATATTGTTTAGGGACAAGATATCATGTCTGCATCTTGCACTAAGAATAACCACTTTGAAGACAACAATATGCAATGTACTAATTATTGAAAGTGTCCTACTAATCTGTTTTGAGACTGTCTCATTGCTATTTGTTTCTCAATAAAATTATTAAAAAAGAAATTATACGTAAAAGTTAAGTAACAAAATATTGATTTCCTCAGAAATGCATTATGTTAAAATCTTCTACGCATTCCTACACTGTGTTTTAATCTGCTGAATTTTATTATAGGGCCATTCATATTTCTCCTTACATTGAAAACACAAGTATAACTAGGATATATTATCTAACTAAAGTGTCTGTGTTTTTATTTTACTTTGTATTTCAAACACAAATGTGTCCTTCTGTACCAGTTAATTTCAAATGTTCATGCTCTATTTGACTTCCTTATTTCAAGTAGTAGTTAGCCATTTTATTTAGATGTATTTGTTCCACAAATCTAAAGCAAAATTTTCAGTACTTTACAAAGACAATATACTCAAGTAGTCAAGACTAGGTCAGTAATCAGTTTGAAAACTATAGAGTTATTCTGAGGTACAAACGAAAGTAAATTCCTCAAAGCAAAGGGTAAGAGAAAACATGTGTGATTATCATATACATATGATAGATTAGATATTTTGGTAATAGAAACTTATAAAATAAATGATCCATGATTCCAGCTGCACAGCATGTATGCACACAAATAATTGCCATTATATTATACTTTATTCATTACCGAGAAAGACTAATATCTTTATAGCCAACTATCATAAATCTGAATACCTTCATGCACTTTTTTGAAAGCAAGGAAGGTTCTAGGATGTATGGAAAGGCTCAAGCGAAATAAAATTTTTGTTCCTTAAATGTGTGGTCAGTCCAACAACAATGGTCACATAAGGAAAGGGCCCCTTTGAAATGATGACCCAACTAGGTAAAAAACGGGTTTTATAGGAAGCAGTATCTCTACAATAGAAATGTTAGGGTTCCTAGGCATCCTCTGAATCGCCTGTTAAATATCATTTCAGCAACTTTTAGATAAGCTTGCATGTGTTAATTAAGATTATCAAGTTCATGGATGCTACTATTTCTTTATTGTAATTGTTCCATTTTTTTCTAATTGTTTTCTTTTTCTTCTCTCTCTTTTTTTTTTTTTTTTTTTTTTTTGGTTGTTAGCCATCAGTGTTTTCTTCCTATTTATGTGCTTATAAAGAAAGTTTTATACATTAGAAAGTACAAAATCTGGTGGCTTAATCTCTTTTAATTCTTTTCCTTTAGTTCAATGAGACACACTGAGTAACTGTAAATTCACAGAATTGTTTGTGGCTCAGAGTTCTGTTGGCTTGAAATTTCAGAAGCAGAAAGCTGGCATCAGTGAAATACTTCTTGACCATCACCCTTGACAGAAGGTGAGAGAGTAAGAGAGCTGGAGTGAGGACCGCTCACTGCAGCATGTTTTCTGGAATATAATCCATAATTGATGAACACAGACTCACAGACGGGGTTTAGCCAAGTCAGCATTAGAAAGAGTTTGAGCCTTGCTTTCACCAAATGTCCAGGTTAATATTTACCTTCAGTTGCAAATGGCAGGATCAGTTTGAATTTCACAATTTAAACTCTAGTGCCCACCTGCCACAAAGACATGAATCCATTCATGAGGGGAGAACATGCGTGGTCCCATCACCTCGCCAGGTCTCAGCTCCAAATTCAGTCACGTGCTATAACAGGGTGCATTCTGGGAAACAATTGCTTAGGTTGGTTTTGTCACTGTTCAGATGGATACCACAGAATGCACAAGCAACATGCTCTAATGGGTCTAGCTTTGTGTATATGATCGGGATGCAGTTTTATATCATTTTTATTTTATTTTATTTGGTTTTTTGGGTACCAGGAATCAAGCTCAGGACCCTGTGCCTGCCAGGCAAGCACGTACACTGCTGAGCAATTTCCCCAGCCCGATCACAGTGTGCTCGATTGTGATGTCGCACACACCCATCACAATGGCAAGCACGTGTCCACCCGAGCTCTGCAGAAGCCAACCATCGCTAGCACAGCATGCGCCATGGCACGTAGCGTAGCATGGACCAGTTTACCTGTTTTCCATAAGTTAGCTTATAATAATACATAACTGGCTTCTTTTCCCTTTTTGAACGTTTTCCCCCATCTTATATCTTATCAAGACTGTTTAGATAATTAGTCCATTTCTGTCCAATATTCTACAGGCCTAAGATCAATGTAAATTAATTTCCTTTATTCAGAAAAGTAGATCTTTGGTCAAAAATGTGATAAAGTTTTGTGTAAAGTATGAAAGACAAAACTGAATTGAAAAGTATTTTTGTATTCATGACACTGTAGGGCATTACTACTACCCAACTGCCTGTGCTTGTGGAAAAGAGAAACAGCAATAAAAAAGAGAGAGAAATGGTAAGAAAAGAAAATTTTTTCGACAAGCAAATGAGCACTATCAAATCAAGTCCCAGATTTTCTTTCACCAGTAGAAACACTTAAAATGTTGTTCTCTCCTGCCCCTGTACCTGCCCAGAATTTTTGATGGCTGCTTGTGTAATGTGGTGAGAAATACTCAGGAAAAATTCAGGAAAACAACACATGCATGTTTCCAAAGATGGACAAGTGAAATATGTGCACAGAAACTGCACACACACTGAAAGAAATGCTTACGCTCACCAGTGTTCAAACTCATGGCAGAGCACGACTAAAAGATTGTGTGATTAGGGAAACGCCTTTGTCTCCATCTGTTCTCCATCTTCTTAACCAAAACAATAACCTTCCTAGTCATTCTTAATTTTTAGAAAGATTGTGAAATGAGTAACTAAAGCTGTTTTATGCACATCTCCTAAAACTCAACAATGTTGAAAAATATGATTAAGCACTAATGGTCCCATTTCTGTCATCTTTATATTCAGAAAACTGTAAACGTCATTTCCTGATGCATCATCTGAAAAACAGGCATGTAGATGATCTCCAGGGTGCTTCCAGCCCTGACAGTCCCCAGATATGCAAAACTGGGTTAAAGCTTCCTGCCAGCATTTCACGGGACATGCGCATTTCAGTCAAAATATTAAATGAATTAATTTTATTAATCACTGATAAATGTACCAGACTTTCTTATTTACTGTAGGACACAATACTTCTTGAAATTTTAAACCATGAGAGATTCTTTGTGGCTGTACATCTTTCTAACACCACTGTGTGTTACTGAAAGCTCATGCACTGCTCATTCAGGGTAGAATTTGGTGGGCGATTTCTCTGTGTTTTGGGGTGATTTATTTATTATAACACAGTGCTTCTACACAGCATAGTGTGCTGGCCCCTTTTCTGGACATTTCTCAGTTCTTTGTGTTCCTGTGAAGTCCAGGCCAACAGTCACTACAATTAAAGCGGAGTATCTCAGAGTGCGTCAAGGTGTGAATGTCTAATCCTCATGCTATTAATAGCTTCCTTGTAATTATCTCCCAAGGTGCTTCCAGTGTAACTGAATTTTCACCAACCTTATTCCAAAATATTTGGTGGAGAGGAATAATCCTCTTTTAATTGGGCAAAAGAAACTGGAAGAGAAATTCTTGGAGTGGATCCTTTAATTTGGCTGGGAATAGTTCTTATAAATCGTTCCCTAATATTTATGTCTTAACTCTTAACTTATGTTTCACTGACTGTGTTTTTTTCCTAAAGATTTTAATGTGTGTTCATATTCCTTTAATTCATATTAGGTTGGGGGAGTACTCGATGAATTAAAGTAAAGACAAAAACAAATGTGATAAATTTGGCATGGTAATTTCCAAATCAAGTGATTTTTAAAAATTAGCCATGAACCATGAAGGGAACATGTGAACCAACAATTTTGTAAGGAAAATCTCAGCGAAGGTAAAGTCTTCAAGTCACCAATTCACTTCTATAACTTGTAATGGGAAACAATATAGCTCAATTCTGAGAGAAGGTGAAATAGAGACCTGGGATACTTGCAGTGTATTTTAAAAGCCAGCATGAAGAAGTTTAACACATTGCCCTTGGGAAGAGAAAAATACTTCAGAGAAAAGTGCTGCATGTATGTGCAATTGACAAAATCAACTTACAGCACTCAGTTTCCAAGTTGCTGATGAAGGTTGGAGCGCTGGGGGATGATGGCAGTTTCAGTGTTTGCTAAGAGACTTTGTGTGCTCAGATTGCTAATTGAATGTTGATAAGAAGAAGTAAGGTTGGTATGATATATTTTATTGCAATTCATGTATTTTTTGTAATTAAAATAAAGCTGCAATTGCATCAGTTAGCAATGGCTTCCAAATTAAAGAATTCATGGTTCTAAATCAACTGCTCTCATTTCCTGTGCTGTGCCAATGGAACTGTGATTACAGAATGAGGCGGCAGGGGCCAGCGAGCAGTGCAGCGGACGAAGCGCCTGCCTAGGCAAGGGCCAAGACCACGTTCCATCCCCACTCCACACGTGGCTCCAGCCCCACACTGAATAGGCCACAGAGTCCTGGCGTGGTAGCACACACCTGTAATCCCAGCACAGGGGAGGCTAGAAACAGGAGGATCACCATGTGTCCAAGCTGCGTAGTGAGACCCTGTAACAACCAAATACATAAAAAAGAGGCAGCAGGTGACAGATATAATCGCCATTATGTATTATATTAAAATTGAAAGGACTGAGGTGTAGTTTTTTATTAAACTACTCATTAACTTATGTCACTTAAACAGGGAAACTCTTGCTAATTTCAGGGAATTACGGGATTTTTACCATTCTCAGTACACCATTTCTTGGTAGTTAAAGCTTTAGCTAAGTTTTTAAAGAATCTGTGTGGTACTTCTTTAGTACAATAGAAACAAAAACAAATTATTTCCCAAATCTAAATTTCTGATTAGTGGTAGCTTATTATGCTTCCTTGAAAGGCCGGCTGCATCTCATATATGCATGTGAAGGAAGTGTGTGATCTCGATGTTAATTTCAATTCTCACTTTTGCTTTGGATGTATTTACACTGCCTCAAGAAATTATTATACCTTAATTCCCTGGAATTATCTGGCTGAATAATTCCATTAAACGTATTCATCTAAATTTTTAGAAAAAAGACAGAACCCATGTTTTATTAGTCATATTTGTGACTAAAGATTTGAGATAATCAGTTTACCAGCAAAAACACTTCATGTTTGACAATGTGGGCCATTGTGGGTCTCTTGTCCTGGTTGCTACTTAGCTTACAAGGAGGCAGTACATAGTGGGAGAACTGTTCTTGACAGGAATGTGGCCAGGTCATGGCAGCAGGTCATGGCAGCCAGAACAAAAGAGAGAGAGAGAGAGAGAGAGAGAGAGAGAGAGAGAGAGAGAGAGAGAGAGAGAGAGAGAGAGAGAGAGAGAGAATAGCCTTTTAGGGCACACCTGAAATGACCTGCTTCTTCCAAACAGTCAAGATTTCTAACCACTTCCCAATAGCCCCTTAAATTATGAATCCATAAATAGATTAATACATTCATGAAGTCAGAACTCTCATTACCAAGTCACCTCACAAGCCCTCTGCCTCTGAGTGCTGCTCCACTGGGACCCAGCCATCCGCACATGAGTTTTGGGGGAACACTTAAGAGCCACATAACTTTAATATAGTGTGTGAGTCACTGAGACTATAGTGGAAATTAGTGTGAAAGTGTCAGGTCAGGAACTAATTGAAAAATATTCTCTGTTAAGTCACCATTGCTATATTTTATATATTTTTACTATATGCCTCTGCAACATTAAATTTTATAATGCACTGACTGAAAATAAATGAAAGTATATTATTTAGATAGTTTTATAGTTATTACTGAATATTTACATCTGTTCTTTACAAATTATTCTACCCTCTGAATTTATTGTACTTCTTGGAAAGAAAAAAATCTCCTACCTTTCAGCAAGTCTTGGTGAAGCTGGTTACATTATATTGAGCCAAGCAGAGATCGCTCCTGTGAACTCTGCCTAGGCATTAGGACATTTATCCAGATGTTCCCCCAACACGTGCTGGATTCCTAGGCAAGGCTTTCGGGAGGCGGCTTGATCATAGGTGTCTGACGGTGGGCTAAGGCTCTGATAACTGGATCAGTCCTCCAATTGGATTAGCATTGTTCTGGGTGTGTTTGGATGGATTAATTCAAGAGGGATGGCCCAGCCCGAGTGAGTCTGCAGCCAATAGGCTTGCAGCACCGATAGAATGTTAAGCAACAGGAGGAACACGAGGTCCTTATTCTTGGCCTCCTGCCTGCTATGGCACAAAGTTTTCTGCCTGCAGTGCGCCTCTGCTGTGTCACCCTGATGTGGAGCCAGTGGAGCTGGTACTGAGCCCTTCAAACACTGTGAACTAAAATAATTCTTTCCTTCTTTAACTTTGGGATATCAGATATTTTGTTCCAGCAACAAGAAATCAATGAAGACATCACAGCTTCTACATTTGCTCCTTGTATTTTATTTTCACATCTACCCTACAGTTAGAAGGAGTCTTCATTTGTAGGCACACTTGACTTCCAATGTCCTCTGGCTAGTTTTCCTCTAAGTTCATCAATATCCCATCACTAAAATACTATTTCTAATTGATTATCAGAATGTCAAGTTATTACTCATATTTATGCTTCTCGGTTTATGTAGTTAACTCATTTTTCTCATGTATCTCAGTCATTTGTTCTTTTTTTGTTCCAGTTGGCTCAGTTTGCCCTGAGGGTGGGTCTGGCACTGCATGTGGTGCTGGGGATTGAACTGTGGTTCCCTGCGCCTGACTAAGCTTACCTAAGCAAGCACTTTAGAGCGCTGAGCTGTCTCGCAGGCCCATCAGGGGTTTGTCTCTAGCCCTCGTATTTTCTTATCTCTCAGCTTGGTGATCTCATTCCCTCCTGTGGGAGTGAGAGGTTTTCACTTCTTCTCTACATGACAGTGAAGATCGCAAATGTATCCTTTATAAATCTCGTGTTCATTTTTCTGACACATTTTTATTGTTGTTGCTGTTTATAGCATTCATTTCTCAAAAGCTTCCCTGGGTGTAATAATTACTTTGCTTATTTGTCTGTTTTGTTCAGTTTTGTTCAAATACATGGCTATCCAACCATTACCATTGATCCAGGAAATAATCTTTGTTAGCTTATTTCCAAAATTACTCTCTGCTTTTTTTTATTATATTATTTCCTGTGTGAAAACAGTTCTCTGCTTAAAATTACTCTATAAATCATTGAACCCATATAGTTTTAACAACTGCTACAATTCATGCATAGGTCTAGTCTAAGAAACATTAGGAAACAAAAATGGTTTTCTTTTCTTTTTGGTACCAGAGATGGAACTCAAGTACTTGCACTTGCCTAATAGGCACTTGTGCAGCTGAGCTATCTCTCCAGCTCTGGAAACAACAACAACAAAAAAATGTTAAACCATCTTATTTTATAAAGATAGCAGTAGAAAGGGTAATGGAATTTCTTAACATATAATGTCAGAGAGCAAATGCTGGAAGGATCACACAGTAGGTAACATGTTAAAGAATGATTGGACCAAAAAGAGTCATGTCATCTGCATTCTATGACAGTGGAGACCAAGCCCTTCCTAGGTGGCTGCAGAGTTCGCTGACAAAGTACATCTCCTGTCTGATGTTGGGTAGGTCCACAGAATTTACATGATTCCTGTGGTAATCCATATGAACACTTGTCAGCTTACTGGGCAAGAAGTTGGCTGGAAAATCTGTTTCAGGTTATTTTGAAGGAAAAAGTTCACTTATATTTAGTTTGTTTTCTGAAGTACCTCTTCAAGGAAGTAGCTTATAAAAGAAGAAAAAAAAGAGAGAAACAGAATACAGTATAGACTGAGAAATGAGTGTGCTTGAGGAAGTGTCTCTTAAACCTGTTATGAGAAGAATGTACCCATTTGAAAGATCTGAGAAATAAAGTCCTAAAACAAATGACAGTGTAGGCAAAGCTATGAAATCAGAACTGGATTAGCATATTTTGATAATAAAAATTAGTTTGCATGATGACTTTTCCAATAAATTCATTTCTTACTTTTGCATCACAGCCTACATAAAGGTGATTGTTAAAAGAAAATACTACCTGGAAAGTTTTAAAAGAATATGAACAACAGCATAGCTCACGCCCATTCCTTACTAGCTCATCAGGCTTCCTCTAGTATTAGAGTCTGAGTTAATTTGAAATTAAGGGAATATGACTGTGGTATTTTGAAACCAAGTGAGTCAGAATGATGAAATTATTTTGCTCAGTTTAGCTTTATTTTCTCATTATCGCATCATAGCTCCAAGCTATCAATCAAAGCAATGAACTATTCATTCTGAAGAGTTACAAGATTCACAAAAATAATGCATCATGCCAGGATATTTTAATTGTTTTAATCATGTGATCCATCAAAAAATCAGTTTCTTTGAAAGACAATTTTGTAATCTTGAACTTAATTCACATGTCATGGCGGCCTCGGCAACACTATCTACCTTTCCCAGTAAGTATTTGAGATACGTTAGTATTCTTTTTCACATTGGTTTTAATTTTTATCATAAAAATATCATGAAAGCATAAATTCACCAAGATAGTAATGGTTAACAGCCAAATATCATTTCTGAAACTGTGGAGCTACGAATTTTTCAGCTTTCCTTTAGATGTTGCTTTTGGACAAAGAAAATTTGCAGAGAAATCAACTTCACCCTCGGCCGCTCTCCATCAGGTTCCGAGCTCACTCCTGGCGGCTCACCAGGATGCAGAAGTGGTACGTGAGTGCTAGACACGCGCGTCCAGCAGAGCACAAACGTGCTTTACTTCAGAGCAATCCATGCCGCTTTTACTATTTGTTTATTTACTTTTTCTATTTTAGAGTCTCTAACACCAAGTGATCTGAAATATCTGCCTTTTTTACATGACTTGTATGTACAATGTAACACTTTAAGACACAAAAATCTTTGCTTTAATGTCATGGCAGATTTCTTCTTTTAGTTTATTTTGATCTTTTTATTTTTTCATATAAACCAAGACCTGAGCTTTGAGCCCATTTTGAAAGTATGTTTCAGGAAATAATTTGTATTATAATACAAATTAGACAGATAAAAACAAAGGAAATAAACAATGCTGTTGTATTTTTCTGGTCAGAAATTAGTCCTATAAACAATCCCACAATATATTTTCTTAAGTTCTAATAAGTAGTGGAATAAAAACAAAAAACAACAACAACAACAAAAAGAGTAAAACAATTTTGCAAGGAAAAGGAAAACCCACTCAAGATACTGGTTAGCACCTGTGCTTCATTTACTTCTTTGGGAAGAATATACATGACATGTATGAGGGAACCTATATAATAATGAAATAAGGGAATATTCATCATTAATGAGCAACCTCTCTTTAATTTATAGTTAGGTTAAAAATTAATTAGCCTTTAATCACTG
The DNA here is from genome assembly GCF_000260255.1 of Octodon degus. Taxonomy (NCBI): domain Eukaryota; kingdom Metazoa; phylum Chordata; class Mammalia; order Rodentia; family Octodontidae; genus Octodon; species Octodon degus. Next base: position 2,258,787 of record NW_004524719.1, on the reverse strand, counting down.
GAAGACTTTCATTTAATTAAAAGCAACTAATGGCCTGAGTACCTGTATTACAGTGCACTGCCAGGATGAATTCATAATTAGTTTGAGATTGAAAATAAATGAATAGTATTAATACATGAGCAAGTTCATCGTGGGATGATTAGCAGTGATTAGCTGCACCTTACATGAAGCCCAGAAATAAAGATGTCTAATGTTTTGTGTCACATAGATGGGATAAGGGAATCCACAATCTGATGGTGTAGCTTTTATTTCCTGCTAGACTTTCTCATTTTTCTTAAATTGTTTTAAAATTATTTGTTTATCTATTTATTTACTTGAAACACTGTCTCACTACACAGCTTGGACTCATAGTGATCCTCCTGTCTCAGCCAACTCAGCGCTGGGGTTACAGGTATGCACCAGCACACCTGGCTTCAGTCTTGTTCAAAGATGTCTCAAAAAATGTATCAGCAGGGCCAGCCAAATAGTTCAGCTGATTAAAGCACCTGCAAGCAGGCACAGGGACCGGCAGCTCGATCCTCAGGCTTGCTGTGCCAGCCCCGCCCCTGGGGAATGCTGAGATGGGGATTGAGACTGGGCGTGATGGTACGCACCTGTAATCCCAGCTCTCGGGAGGCTGTAAACAGGCAGATCACTATGAGTCTGTTATAGTAGTGAGATCCTGAACACCGTGTAGACCCTTCCCTAAAATATAAAATAATAATAATAACAATAATCATAATAATAAAAACAAAAATGCATCAGCAAGTTATGTAGAGCAAAACCTCAAATAGCTCCGGGAAGTAGTCCAATGTGCTTAAAAACATATTACATAAGTTCACAGATTTTTCATTTAAGCTTAAGAATTGTTGTGAAAGATCCAAACTGCTATTTATAGGTCATTGTATGTAGGCAAGCTTCTGAATGCATTAATACACAACTGCTTGTACATGTAGGTCATTGTCTTAATGGCAATTTTGGTAATACTTACTAATATAAATATATTTATCTTGAGTGTTTTAGAGTTCGTAATAGATTTCCATACTCCAGTTTTAATATCATATATTTCAGCTCTAAGAAAATCAGAAAACTTAGGGAATATATAAAGTATATTATTCTCTATATTTTTTTCTATTTAGTGAGCTTCGGCCTGTTTTTTTTTTTAATGTCATTTTTATTTATTTGTTTATTTTTTATTTTTTGTATTTTTAGGAAAGTGTCTACAGCGTGTCCAGGGTCTCACTACTAGATCGGACTCTTAGTGATTCTTCTGTTTACAGCCTGCCAAGTGCTGGGATTACAAGCACATACCACCACACCCAGTCTCAATCACTGTTTCAGCACACCCTGTGGGGGGGTGAGACCGGCACAACAGGCCCTCGGGATCAAATCCCTGTGCCTGCTTGCAGGTGCTTTAATCCACTGAGCTATTTGGCCAGTCCTTGGTGTCATTTTTAATGGAATGGAAACTATGTATCACATTTTGGTTACTGGGTATGCTTTTGAATACAAAAATCAAAGTATTTTAGGTTAGAGAAGTTATATCTTTTTCTATTTTATGGAGGTCAAATTTCTCCAAATATCTTATCAAGAACTCTTAAAGTAGCTAGACTAAATGGGCATTGTTAATTTGGGTTCTTTGTACAGTAGTAAGAAGAGTTGCAATTCTGATGAATGAATGATGATTTAACAACTACATAGCACATAAAATACTTTGGGATTTCTATATCAGAAATAGTTTATTGTGGCAACTAAATAATTCTATAGTTTAATATACTTTTTCAGGTTTCTGGATCAGTAGTTCTGAGCTTCACAATCGATGGAGAGGAAAAGACAGGAGACAGAGAAGAGGGAAAGAGAGGAGGAGAGGAGAAGAGGGGGAGGGGGAGGGAGAGAGGGGACAGAGACAAAGAGAGTGAAACATGAAGAGAGAGAGAGAGGGAGAAGAGAGATAGAGAATTTCCAGTCTTTACTTTACACAACCTTGTGAGAGGCTGAGAAATGAATTGCTAAACTTTACATTTCCAAAACTCTTTTCCTGTGTCAGTGTAGCCCAAGATTCATTCTGACTTCTAATGAACAAAATTAGAGATGATGCTCTAGTTTGGCCTTTGCAATTGTAATATCTGTTGATACTGTCTTTGTTACTTTATACCTCTGGATTTTATTTCTAATATTGACTTCTTAACAAAGTCATTACAATATCCTGTACTATATAAAAACACTTGAAATCTAAATTGAAAGATCAATAAATAATAATAGTTTTATTTTAAATTTATCTCCAGTAAATTCTATGTAGCTATTAAAATTTTATTTTGCAATGAGTAAATATATGTGAACCACTATAAAGATAATTAATTTTCAAGAGTCAAGACCATGTTACAATAAATTTCTCATAATATTCACATTTTTATCTAATAAAATAATAAAGGAAAAATATTTAGTATATTATATTATATTATCTTAAGGAAATTACAAGAAAACACTTTCAAATTATATAATTAACACATTTAAAAAATTATCATTGACTTTGCTTTCAAAATTCCAAATGCAATCAACTCTACCTAACATAAATCTACAGAATGTGAGCTCGCAAATTACATCCTCTAAACAAAATATTTATAATGCATGAGATTTTTTGAACTTTAACAAATAGACTAACTCACAGAAACATTTTTTAAAATCAATTTAAAAGAGGAGGAAAGCAAACATATAATTAACTAAAAATTTGAATGTTTATGATTAAATAATCATATGACAACTTCTAAGTCATAAACTTCTTAGCTGAAAGAGACTATCAGAGATGACATTAGGGCCATAAGCTGATAAACTCTTACATCTATGCTGTGTATTTTGAAAGGATATACTGCAAGTTGGGCAGGGTTATTCACACAAATGACTTAATTCAGGTGAGCACTGAGTCCCCAAATTTTTTTTTTAAAGGACTGGACATATAGCTCAGCAGCATAAGCACATGAGTTCAATCCTTTAACCTCAATCTCCCTATTTGAAGCATTTGAGGAAAATTAATCCAAGACCAAAAAAAAGCAGCCCAAATGTTACACAAATAAAATGATCAGTGTAAGTTAACTTGGAACTTCGCACTTGCCAGATATGTGTGAAGCTGTATGCTGCTGAGCTATCTCCCTGGCTTAAACTTGAATTTATCAGTATAAGTTTAATGTAACCCAAAATTACTTATACAAATATAGAGTGTAAAATGTTACTTTAACTTTTGTTAAGCTATTCTCATAACATCTAATTATTTTAGTTAGTTCTGAAGGCATGTCAGTTGAGTACAATTAGTGTCTTCACTTATGCTGATTTCTGAAAAACGAAAGACAAAAGAAAGAACAAAAAAAGAAAGAAGAAAGAAAGAAAGAAAGAAAGAAAGAAAGAAAGAAAGAAAGAAAGAAAGAAAGAAAGGGGGAAAGAAAGAAAGAAGGAAAGAAAAGAAAAACAGGATCAGCGTTCAAATAGTATATGGTCAGTCACATGTTTCTAAATCATCTGACCAATGAAAGAAGACTTAAATGCTGTACTACTGATAGCAATCTGAAAACTCAAATAATGGAACATATACTTAAAAAAAAAAAGAGTCAAGAGCCAATGAGATATCCCAGTGGATTAAGTGTCTTCTTAGGCAACTGCGGGGACTAGGGTTTCGTCCCCAGTACCACCTGCTATGCCAGGTCCACTCCTGGGCATGCAGAGCCAGCCACTGAGACCAGGTGTGGTGGCGCACGCCTGTAATCCCAGTGCTCGGAGATGGAAAACAGCAGGATCACTATGAGTCTGAGCTGCATAGTGAGATCCTGTACCAAACACAAAAACGATCAAACAAACAAACGAATTCCAGCCAAATGAAATGAGTCTACAGTCACACTGAAAAAAATCACACAGAACTTTGAAAAGGAGCTAAACTTCATTTCATAATTATAATAAATGAACACAGGTTTGTTCTCACATGGATTATTTCAGAATAAAGCCAACACTTGGTTTCTACAACAAGCACCACAGTTAAGAGCCAGCAACAAGAATCAAAATAAATAGCAGTGACGAGCCACTTTATTTGCCAGTTTTTCTTGATAAAGTCAACTCAACTTTTACTCTTCAGAATTTTATGTTGCATTCCAAATTATAGCACTAACTTTTAACACTTCTGTTTTAAATTTACTGAGTCCTGAGATTATTTGTCACTGTCCCCTTATGCACACTGTGGCTTTTAAGACTTTAGGTGAAGATTGAACTGTTGGCAATTGAGGACTACTTTTTAAATAACACATGAAAATTATGAGTAAGTCTTTAAGTCTTTATTCTAAGTTTGTGATATGGGTACACAACACACTAAATTATGACACAATGTAAGAATTCCCAAACTTGTATAAATACTTACGTTATAATTTTCATTCATTGAAAATATTTATTAAAGTTACATGTGTGTGTTTGCCACTATGTAAGAGTCCTGTGCAGGACCAGTGTATCTAACTATGAATGCGGGCTGCAATTATTTAGTCCTAACGCAAGGGCTGATCATGCCAGTGGCAGCAGACACAGCGAAAGGAGATGGTGCTTGTAGAGCTGAGTCTCCTTCAGAGGTGCAAAGCCCAGATGTTGCTGAGAAAAAGAAAACTTTCCATTTTGCTTAGTCCATGGCCTGAGCACAGTGCCTCATACTCAGAATTAACCAAAGCAGTTGAATTATTCCAAGAACATTTGGGTTTAATGAGAACAGTGGTGAAAGTGCTTTCTCCTCCAAGTGGAACATCAAGCTAGTGATTATAATTCTGGAGTCAACGGCTCACGAGCAAAGTGGGGTGTTTGTCACCGGCCACCGCACTCAGTGAAGACTTTGTCTTCTCTGTAACTGACATTAGACTTTTATTATTTAAGATTCCTATAATTACACTGTAGAGAAGTAAGTTACACGGGCACGCAGGAAGTCTACACGTACTCAGTGAAGGTCTTCTTACAATTTCCCAATCGCGGAGCTTATATTTGATAGTCTGATACGTTTTATTTTGCTGATAAAACAAGAAGGAGAAAATTCATCATGAAAAGCACATTTATTTCTGTTTTTTTATTAGTTGTATAGTATGGCTGATTTTACTTTGTGCTGATTTAGTCGTATGAATGCTGCATAAAATACTGATTCCTGAAATTCATAACCCGATTCATTGCTACCTTAGTAAAATTTCACAAAACTAAAAAAAAGTATTTATAGTAATTAATGATGAGTGAGCCAAACATTTATCAGTTAAAAACTATTCAGAAAGCATAATTCTTTTTATTTATAAGGTGTGTATTGAGCCAAATTCTATATACATTATAATATACAAATATAAGTTCAGGATGATTTTTAAATAATAAAACATAAACCAAGGGGCAAATAGTTCCTAGTTTATGATTTGAGGAGATTTCCTTAACATTTCTGTCCTGTCTTCAATGTATTAAAATGTGGGTACCTAAAAGATCAGACAGTAGAGGAGCAGTTCTACCCTTCTATTTCCAATCTTATACTCATTTCTAATTTAATAAAAGGTTAATTTGGTTAAATCTATCAATAAAACAATTGTGTTTATCTTATTAGTCATGAAGATGAAGAAATTTCCTACTGTTGTTTATTATACATAATAAAATAATCTCACACACTAATCTGTTCGTGCTGCACTTAGGGTTTCCTGCTATATCACCTTTGGGTCTATTTTATGCCAGCATCTTGGACATGGCTATGTTTTTGCAGTGTAGCAATCAAGACAACAGATTCTCAGCCACATTGCTATGTTCATGGGGTGACTCCACTCCCTTGCAGCTAGGTATCTAAGGAACTTTTCCTCATGTGCAGCAGGGAAAATAACAATGCCTGCATTCTGAAGCTGTGCCAGTCAGGAACACACAGGAGTACACCAGTCATAGGGCCCGGGTCTCAACAGGTTAGGAGCAGAGTTGACAACTATTATTGTTTCTAGCCTCTGCATAAGACTCAACTTCTTCATGGTTTGCTGCAGCACGCAAAAAACCTTCAATCAAAGAATAAATATGCTACTAATTGCAAAATAAAGGCTTTGTTTTGATACCAAAGAATATTTACTAAATCAATGCAATGACTGATTGTTGCATTTATGAATCAAAATGAATAAATTGGGTTAATTAAATGAGTAAGATGGAAGTGAATAATTTATATGCTGATATTTCTACTATTATCATTGAACCTTAAATCTTAAATACAATGTTCTGTCAATTCATTGCAAAAATATTGAGTAATACAAAAGAATAATGTTGTTACTCAAAAAGGGCAATCACTACTTATATTTAGCAATTATTTTTCAAATATTTTATTATACATGCATTTAGTTCCATGAATAAGTTCTTTTAATATATCATTAAATATTCATGAACTTCAAATTAAAAAGTAACAATCACCACACCAGTTAGTGATTGATAAAGCTTAATTTTGTCAATAATGATTTTGAGTATGTAAATTCAAAATGATTATGTGTTCATTTTAAAAAAGAGTACAATAAATATAATATCTTATTTTAATTTATTAATTGGTTATTATTTCAAATAAAATTTTATTGACATTGCTTGCATGTACCTGAAAGTTGTTAGTTGGTTTTTATATAATTTATTGGCAGGGTATAAGAAAATGCCCATTCTATGTAACTATTGAGGAAGATATTTAATGAAATCTCATTGAAATTTTCAATAAGAAACACTTCTCTATCAGATCGAGGAGAAATAAATATTTTAATAATTCTAGGCATTAAAGAAATGATAATTTTTAAAGGCACATCTTTCAAAGCCCCTTTTCATGTAGTTTTTAAATAATATGGTAAATAATACTTTTTCTTCATTTACACAGAAGTGAGCACAGATCCTTGTATGTTATTTTCTGCATGATGCCTGCTTCAACATAATAACATTACATCTTTTTCTCTGTATAAAGTGCCAAATTTATTTCAGAAGTATTCTGTGGTGATTATGCTTACTCCTCAGCTTGACACATACAGAGACCTCTGGCGAGACCACAGGATCGCGGGGGAGCTAACTCCTCAGTGCATTCATCCACCAGCGTCAAGGGTGGAAAATGCTGGGAAGAGATGGGCCCAGCGGGAGGAGGCTCACCGCGCATGGCTCCAGGCCGTGCGCAGGCTGGAGCTCTGCCGCTCTGCTGCGCTTCCCAGCCTCACGGTGTGAGCAGCTCTGTTCAGCGTAGGTTCTGCCTCAGACCCAGCTGGCCACGTACTGAGCCTCTGAAACCATGAGTCTCACTAACTCTGGCGCCCCTTATTTTAAGGTTTTGTGTATTGTGTGACAGTGATAGAAATCGGACTAACACATAAGTTATTACATTTTTAGACTACTGCATTTTGATAACTCATGCATTTGCCTGCATTAAGTTCATATCTCTCTCATGTAAATGCATTGTTTTACAAAACTTTACAATTTACATGAAGACTTTTATAGCAGAGTAATTTATTTGAGAATTTAAGTGATTGTCAATTGGATATTAGCTCTTATGTTTCTTTATATTATTTTAAATATGATTTTCAGACTAGTGATCTGAGTTATGGTCATTTACTAAATTCCAACTTTGCCTAGTTTAACATTAGATGCAGGGCCAAAAGGATAGCTCAGCAGCGTATGCCCCTGTCTGGCAATCACAAGGTCCAAATTCAATCCCCAGTACTGCGATAAATAAATAAATAATCAAACAAAACTATGTAGTTTGTGTCCGTTACAATTTTGGGGGCCAGGGAGACATCTTGGTGGTCTAAGTGCCTGCCTGGGAAGCGCAAGGACCCAAGCTTGGTCCCCAGTACGGCATGCCACGCTGGCCCCACACCATGCCTGCCACTGAAACCAGACGTGGTGGCACACACCTGTAATTCCAGCACTGAGGAGGCTGAGTAAGGATGGTTACTATGAGTCCTAGCTGTGTAGAGAGACCTTGTACCAAATACATACATAAATAAACCTTTTAAAAAATAGTAGTTGTGACTCAGGATATCTTTTTATAGTGTGTTCATTAATGAAGAAAAGATTAAGTTTGCTTTGTCATATTTTTAAGTCAATGTAAATTATATTGTCACAATTATAAAGAAGATTGTGAGACAAGCTAGTCCAAAACACGAATACTTATTTGTCTAAGATTTACTCTCCTTTAATTTGTAATCTGATGGCTGGCCAAATAGCTCAGCAGATTAAAGCATCTGCAAACAGGGGCACAGGGGCTGGGCATTCATACCCCTGAGCCTGCAAGTGCCAACCCTGCCCCGGGGGCACACTGAGATGGCAATTGAGACTGGCTGTGGTGGCGCGCACCTATAATCCCAGCACTTGGGAGGCTGTAAACAGGAGAATCACTATGAGTCCAATCTAGTACTGAGACCCTGAACACCCTGTAGACCCTTCCCTAAAATAATAATAATAATAATAAATAATAAATAATAAATAATAAATAATAAATAATAATAATTTGTAATCTGGTCTTCCTGGGTGATTTAATTCTATTCGAAGATGTTTGATTTCATAGTTGAATTTTATGGCTAGTCTAGAGAACTTAAGAACCATACAATAGAATATTACAAGGAGCCAATAAAGAATTCCTATCTTCAAAGAATTTACCCTAAAGTTGAAAATTACATGAAGCAATGTATATTAAAGTAGCAAAAGTAAAAAGAAGCTGGATTTTCCTCACTTAGAGGACTCTATACAGATACAAACTTTAAAGAAAATGTGTTTTATGGTGGTGCAAATGAATTATCTTTTTTCTTTCCTATTTTTTATTTTAAAGAGAATAGAAAAATAATAGATAAGACATTATAAATGATCTACAATTTCAAAAAAAAGATGATAGGCTTTCAACATTGTTTATTCTATTGCACATTGTTGTCTTCAATGTAGTTGGTCAGATTACCAGATATAGCATGTAAAATTGCACAATGTAAAAGCTTTAAATATCTGATGCTGCCTTCAAGAAACTGAAAAAAACTGGTAGTACAATTATCTTAGCTATCCTGTGTATATACATACATGATTTTTTCTCTTCCTTTTTTCCTTTGCTTTCTTCTTTCCCTCATCCAAATTGTCTATTACATTTTAAGAATTTTCTTTACCTTTTACTATTTCTATTGTAGTGTAAAAATCCAAAGGCTACAATAGATATAGTGAATTTTCTTATATAACAACCATCCTCAAAGTTTTAACTTACTTAGAAAAGTCAGCCAAAACAAGGGTGTATATGTTTGTGGGTTTTTTTAATTTATCCATACTATGTGAACCTGTTTATTAAAGCTTTAGCACATTTGTCTGTTCATTTATTTATTTTGAGTAAGCTCATTCTAATAAAGTTTCAAAATACCAATGACTATATATATATATATATATAAATTTCTGACTTTTGACTGTATGCATCGCAAAAGTATAACAAACATTATCAGAGAAATTAGTAATAACTACTTGATGATATTAACTGAGATTCTGTTAATAAGAAAACACATATCAATTAAAACTAATCAAGAGCTAGAAATCAAGCACATACTAACAACTTCTCAGTTACTTCCTTCTACCATAGCTGTCAAAAATACTATTTAAAGAAAGAGCTAACCGTCAAAAAATCAGTTTTATATAAAATACTGCCTCTTACTTTTTTACACTCATTTGTACACCTTCCCAAATAATAGTCTTGCAAAGCAGTAGTTCAGTAATTATTATACTGAGATAATTATCGAATCATACTTTGGCTCGGAATGTGCAAAGATTTCACTGACTTATGAAGTGATTTCCATATTTGAGTCCTTTTTTTTTTTTTTTTTTTTTACCTAAGTGCAAGTGTCTTTATCAATTGAAAGTAACGCATGGCTTAAAAAAATGTTGTTTAAGAACTGTAAACCTAGTACGTGTACATATTATCTAATGAGTGTGACTTAGACACCACATTTTAAACATATTCATTGGGTAAGCTTTGTTATTTAACTGGAGCTTGAAATTAATACATTTTTCTAGAATGTCTGAGACAAGTGATTAAAATTAAGTTCCATACTCTCAGAATAAAGCCAATATATGCCGTCATTTCTTTACCTCTTTGCATAACCCTGTGATGTAGCAATATTAATATAACAGCCACATTTCAGCAACATCAGTAAACGTGAGGGCCAGCCAAATAGCTCAGCAGATTAAAGTTCCTGCAAGCAGGTGCGGGGGCTGGGGTTCTATCACCCAGGCCTGCCGTGCCAGCCCTGCCCCTGGGGCGCGCTGACATGGAGGTTGAGACTGGGTGTGGTGGTGGATGCCTGTAATCCCAGCACCTGGGAGGCTGTAAATGGGTGGATCACTACAATTCTGATCTAATGGTGAGACCCAAAACACCCTGTGGACCCTTCCCCAAAATAAAAGTAAAAAAGAGTAATGTGGCAAATCTCATTTAAAAATATAATAAAGTGGAATTGCTAAATTTGCTAAGAACCACTTTTTTTTTCAAAATTTGGGATCCAAGTGCCTGATACCCTGTTAAATTCTGAGCAGTATCAAAATATGTAAAATAATTAATAAAGAAATAAATTTAAATTGTAAGGATCCATGGGTCTTAGTGTGTTCTTTTCTACCTGGGGAAAAATGGCAGGAGGAATGAGGAAAAGATAGACAAGAATCAAGAGCTGGGTTAGGTGATGACTTGTCTGCCTAGTTGGTGAGATGACAGCAACATGGACATATATCTATACCTTTGTAAAGTTAGTAACATGTGACACAGGGTTGCCTAGTGACTAATAGCCCGAAAATGTTCAGGCAGGATATTTTTCTGAAGACTGCGGTAGACTGCAAAAGAAATGAGGCCTAATCTTGCCCTCCCACATGGGATCAATCTCAGCTTCAGTGGCTCCCAACATATCTCCCTTTATTTTATTTTATTTTATTTTATGTTATTTTATTTTTTTTAAATTTAGGACAGGGTCTACAGGATATACAGTGTGCACAGGGTCTCACTACATAGATCAGACTCATAGTGAGCCTCCTGTTTTCAGCCTCCCAAGTGTTGGGATTACAGGCATGTGCCGCTACACCCAGTTCCAAAGGCCGACACAGCAGGGCCACAGCACGGGGCTGGCACGGCACACCAGGGATTGAGCCTCAGCTGCTGCACTTTGCTGAAGCAGGCACTTTAGTCCACTGAGCAATCTGACTGGCCCCTCTTTATTTTATTTTTTTTTAATGTGTGAGTGCTGGGTGTTTCACTGCAGATGGAGAAGATATGTTTGGAGAACACCGTAGAAGACCTTTTCTTTCTTGATGCCAGTCCAAATATTTTTAGAACTTCTGCCAGCAGTTTGATCCTACACAGTCCAATAGTCCATAACAGTAGTTAGTTGCCAGTGAAGCTGGCGATTGTCAGAAATTGTTAGTGACTTGAGCCTTTTAAAGCTTAGCATATTCCTATGGCACGATTTTTCATATCTTATGGTTATAATTTTCTGCTGGATGGTTAAGACCAAGTTACAGCAAGACCTATATAAATACAAATTTAACTTTTGCTACCTGACAAGGTCAGTTACTCTCCTTAGGATTTACCTTGAATCCATATATAAGATATCTTAGATCTTCTGTCAGTGTCAGCTATCTGAATGAGTGACAGCCATTGCTTGACCAATTTGCTTTCAGTGAAAGCATGAGAGGTATTCATTTTCTCTCTATGTGACTTTCCTTAGGCACACTATATAGAGTCAATCACTTTTTTCTGTGGCCCCATTATTTCCTTGTTCAGAAACTTAGAGACTCAACTGAGTTACAGAGTGTCACAGCAGAGGTTTACTTATATCCTGAGTCCTCATTGACCTTGAAGGGCTAGGGCTGAAAGACTTGCTATTCTTTTAGCCTCTCTCTCTCTCTCTCTCTCTCTCTCTCTCTCTCTCTCTCTCTCTCTCTCTTTCTAGTTTTTGGTCTCCAAACTTTAGTTTTTAAATATAAAGAAGAGAAGCTTGATGACCTTACCCTGTGATGGAGACAGTAAGCTTAATATTACTGTCTATCTGAATGTCGAACATTTTAGACATGAAATGGAACGGTTATTCTCTAATATTGATATTCTGATATTTAAATCCCTATAGAATGTTAAAAGATATTTGCATATTTTTACACAGAAATTTAGAATTAAAACCATATACAACACTGTAGCAAGGCAATCCTGATGACGTGTTTGATTTTGTGACATATTTAATCATACATTTGGGCATAAAACTTTTGACCGATCATCTCCATTTAACATGTAAGAAATTTTTACCTAATTAGTCATTGTTAAATGATATATACACCACAAGTTTTCCTTAAGGGCAGGGATATGAATCTGTGAGAAAATCATACGGAAGACCTGAACATTTCTAATCATGAATACTCTTAGTACACCATGAGATTAACAATAATGAATTGCCATACACGTGTGAAAACCTTTTTTTCTTAATTTCATTTTATACCAAAACCATTTTTTAGGAGAAACCATATTGTAACCTTTTTTTTTCTGAAAAACTTTATCTTTTAACCAATGACCAATTTTTGAGGGTGTCTCCTAAGAGACTATTGAGAGTATTGGGAGCTCTTCATTAACAAACGAGAAGGTTGGCCACACCTCTTATTTATCAGCTGGATTCCTCTCTAATAATTTTTCCCATTCTAATGATATTTTTCTTAATTAGCTTAAAATTTTTGATAAACTGTGATATAAACTGACTTTGATATCACTTACACCAGCTGGTAACTTAGGAGAAGGCATATTTTTAAGTCTATATCCCTAATTGTGTTATGAGCAAATGATAAAAAAAAGACCTGTTCACAGAATGACATACACTAAAACAAATACAGAGAACATAAAAGCAAACACCTTTATAAAATCAAGACTGCACACAAATACCTTCTTAGTCAAATTAAATTATAGTAACTCTATTACAACTTTCTGAAATTTCTAATTATAAATACACTAGTCAGATCTTTTTTTTCAATAAGCAGACATAATGTGTCAGAAAATTTTGGAAGGAATAAAATTTTATCTATAATTAATATATATTTTGTATTTTTGTCATAATTCTATTAAAATGTAGCTCAGTTATTTTCATATATTTTGTTATCTATTTAAACCTTATATTTACTTGGGTCAAATGAAAATGTTTACCTAAGGTAGAAGTATTTTAATGAAAGGTGGCTTTTGATGCAGAAGCCTGTTGCATAGTATCTGAGGGAGTAACGGCTATTGCACCCAGCAATCTGTCTATAGCAGCATTCCCTTCAGTGAGGGGTCCTGGAAATTGATAATGAGAGCATAGATGACACATAAAACAGGGAAAATTACTTTATTATGTGACAACCTGGAGAGTGTGAAGTAAATGAAAAAGATCTTTGTGACCAGTGTGTATAGGGGCAGTTTCAATGAAGTGCGTCACACCACAGACATAAGCACTGTCTCAAAATAGGCTAACTGGTGGACGGGTGTTCTCGTAATGCCCATATGACTGCTTGCAATTTAGTCTTTTGCACAGAAGAGAAACTTGTGTCCTGTATTTGGGAAGAGAAGGCTGTTACATAACTTCCCAGACCTGAAGCCAATCCATCCACGAAGACGGAAATGCCTCCTGCTATAGGGACAGAACTTATTTTTGAAGGGAAGACAGTAGTGTAGGAGAAGCGAATTGTATTAATTTATCTGAAGGATAATGGCAGTCAATAAAACTGCCAGGGAAGTTAGCCAGGGCAGATCTCCCTAAGGATGAATATTGTCATAACCATTTTTATTGAGCTGAAGAAAAGGGAAAAATGAAGTTTGCACCTCATGACCAAGGAGCTGAAAACCACGCATTCATCTACATGCAATCAGTTCTGCTACAGTACCATGAAATGGAGTCATAATTTTGTGTGTAGTATGTGGTATATGTAGCCATTGTAGGGACCATAAGACTGCCATAGAATCCCAGTGGGCATTTACTGAGTTGGGAAAATAATTAAAAATGTTGGCAAAGATGAGTCAACTCTAGAGCTAAGCATTAGAAAGAGTCTGGTTAACTTTATCTAAGTCAGTTTTCGCCTCTGATGTAAGTGTTCTTTTAGAAGTGGGGGTTGAGTCTCCCTTGAGAACGCCAAAGAGAGGACATAACTCATGAGTAGTTAGCTTATGGGCTGGGCAGAGTCACTTAATACTACCAGGTAAAGCCTGAAAAGCATTTAGGGTTGTAAGATGTTTAACCTGTATCTGAATGGTTTGGGGTACAATTTGTCTGTGTTGTCTCTGTTGAATAAAGAGTCCCAAATATGAGAAATGTGCCACAGTTTGCACCTTTTCAAGGGCTATCACTAGACCTGCATTGTGAAGGGCTTCATTTAATTGGATAAACATTTGATATAATATGGATGGAGATTCATGTGCCAAAAGAATATCATCTATTTAATGGATAATGTATGCAGATGAATAAGACTTTCACACTGACTGAATGGCTGCAGCCACGCCATACCTTGTGGCAGACAACACCATTGAAAATGGCACATAGAGACCTAACTATTAATAGAGTGTAAACTAAAAGCAAAATATATATATATTTTAATTTTACCTTCAGGAAGAGGGATAGAAAGGAAACAGTCTTTTAAGTCAATCACCATAAGGGGAAAATGTAAAGCAATAGCTACAGGACTGGGCAATCCCTGTTGCAGTGCTCCCAAGGATTTCATGGTGCAATTAACTACCTGTAAGTCCTATAGCAATCTCCATCTTCTGAACTTTTTATTATGAAATTTGAGCATTTCAAGGGCTATTGGAGTGTTCTAGGTGCCCTGCCATCATCTGCTCATTAACCAGTGTATGAGCTGCTATAATATTCTCCTGAGCTAGAGCCCACTGATGAACCCAAACAGAGTCATCAGACATCCAAGTTATCTTGGATTCCATCTGTGGGGCTGGAGAAGAGATCAAGACCCCTCCTACAAATGTGAGGATGAGCCACCTATGACAAAAACGTCCCTTTTAGCAATAACTGAAAGAGGTTCTTTTCGCCCTTGATTATTTTTACCAAGCCCTTGATTGGGAAGAAAACCTTGTTGTAACATCTGATGAGTCACCAGGGAATTAGGGCTGGCTAAAAATGCTTCCATATCTTGGAATATGTCATGACCCGATAGATCAACTGGAATGTGGGAGCAGACGTAAGGAGAGAAATACCCGGAACGGTCTTCAGCATTTCTCCCAGTTAACAACTTAGCACTTCTGCTAGGGTAAGAAGCAGGGTGTCATTATTTCCTATATGAATTAGTATTTCTATATGATTAATTTTGTTGCATTAAGATAAAAAATGGAACCTGACTAAATAATAGAACAAAATATTTACATGAATTATTCATAACAGAAAACTCAAAATACATTCTAAAATTAAAAATCTTAAGATGTGAATATTACCTTATATTTTTACTTTTTTCTTCTGAGTTGAAGACTATAATATAGATAAAAATTTATGACATGTATTCATGAAATACATATTCTTAAATTATAATGTTACGTGGTGAACACATATTTTCCATTTTAATTTTTCTACCTGACGCTAAACTACTGAGAGAAAGAAGTTAACAAAATAAATTGCCCCTTTTCACTCTTGCCCCTCTTTTTGTGTCATTTCCTTATTGTGTGTTACATCGTAGACTGACACAGAGAGACAAAGGCAATTGTTGCTCATTTGAGATTAGTGGCTATTTTCCTATGTTGTTTGAGAATATGCAAACTTCACTCTTTAGCTTCCTAATTTAGCTCAGCAATTTCAAGTGGAAGGCTTTCTTTTATTACCTTCCTTCAAATAAAATCTAAAAAACGACTTGCTAGTGTGCAACATTACTGAAATGAGCTAGGAAAATCATTCCTCTCCCAAATCCTTTTTTGAGCTGAAAGCTTGTATTGGAGGCAATGATTTATTTCCCAAAAAATAACTTATTCAATTTTGCATGCACAGGTGGATTTCTGTACATTTACAGCACACAGAGTTTTGGACCCTAAACTTAGAAATAAGAAGCCTTCAAGGTATAAGCTTTATTTGATACTGTCAAAAAATAAAAATAAAAATAAAGCTCCTTTCTTCCTGGAGGCAGCTATTGCCGATACGGGTCTTAGAACCAGGTGTTTATGCATTCCAGTCATCAGAATTAAAAACCCTCTATTTTGGGTCAGGTGATAAAAGGAAAGTGTGAACATCAACTTCAGTACCTCCAGACTGCTTCAGAAAGGGACCTCTGTGTTAACTTCGGATGGTTCCCTCTAAGTTGACCTCATCCATTTTCTGTCATCCAGAGAAACTATTCCTCGGAACCAGCCATAGCTGACATAAAGCAGGATTTCTGGAAAGCCAGTTGTTGGGTTAGTTTATTTACATACTCTATAAATGCATGCTTAGCCTGCCTCTCTAAGCTTGGGTGCAGAATACCAATATAGTAACTGAAATTACCATATGCTCTGCATGGAAAGTTTCCCAGCATCTTTGCAGAACTTACACCACTTGTCTATTGACAAAAATCATCCTTTCTAGACACACTCTTGACTTGGCTTGCACTTACCAGTTAACTCTGAAATAAAATTAAAAAAATTCATTTGGAAGAATAAGAATTTGAGAATTCAGTATTTGAGAATTAAGAATTTAGGCCACATAGCCACCACACTGAGCAGAGAGGTAATAGACATGGGAAGAATTTTGTCCACTTAGGTTTATCTGACAGTGACCTTCAGCTGATCCCTAAAGCAATTTCATTATTCCCATTCACAATAAACCTGAAATAGTTGTTGGATATGTCCAAAATAATTACTCCTTCTCACATCACATATTAGTTGTATAAGAAAAATAAGTCTATAACTTTGTTAACTTCCCCAGAAAAATAAAACAAAACATGAGTTCAAACCCCGCTTCTGCCAAAAAATAAAAAAAGAAAAAATAAAAAAAGAAAGAAAGAAAGATAGAAAAAGAAAAGAAAAACAAAACAAAGCCAATTGTCCTCAGGGCTTTTTGTCTTTCACAGAAATGGGTGGTGCTGCAGCAGAGATGATTTTTAAACTGAAGTTTTAATTGCATCTCCACTACCAGGACTTCTCTGCCTGCTGTTGTTGGCAAAGGATCCTGGCTTTGGCTGATTTATTTCATTGATCTATCTCCTCAGTGCTGCAGATAAACCTATATAATGACTAATAACACAAAAGAAAATAAGGAAAGAGCCCTTTTTCCCCAAAGGATCTAAGTAACTTGGCAATTTAGAGATGGTCTCATCATAGAAAATTCTAAACTTAAAAGTGAGGGGACAGTGGTAGCCGTGAAGGTGCATGAGCAGGCCAGGCTCATAGACTTCGCTTGCCTAGCACTGCAAAGAGCCAAAACAGCTGGCACAGTGACACTGCAGATGAGAGAATGAAGATGAGATAGAAGAGAAAGACGCCCAGCTAGTAGCAAGGAGGGCATCAAATCTACAGAGACGTAGGTCTTACTGCAGCTAACATTATTCACCAAGAAACCCAGTTACCTCAGCCCTACATAATCATAATTTTTGTGACTGACTTTGTTGTTACACTAAAGATTATTGTGTTGTGAGTGCAAAAGAAAAACGTGTGAGATAGAAACAAAATGACTACTATGCTAGCAACATTCATAGTATAATTTTGAAATGAGGGCCTGAATACTTGTTTAGTATTATGCTGGCGGCAAATTGTTCATTCCTCTACTCAAGTCACACTTTCAGCTTATTTATGTGATGGGACACACAAATGTATTTAATATCTACACTATTCCCTATATTGGTGGGTGTAGTGCACTGATCTGATGGAGTATATTTTAAAGAAAGTGATGCAAAATTAATGTGATATATAT
>NW_004524719.1:2236286-2240844 GCF_000260255.1 Octodon degus | reverse complement strand
ATGGAAAATCTGTTAGTCAAAGGCTCATTAGGTTATGTTTTAGAGATCAATACTGAATGAGTAGTGAATAAAAAATTAGGACTGGACAGAAATGATGGAAAATATTCCACACATTAAAGCCCTAAAATCCTGGGATGTCCCTTGAACAATAAGCAGCTGTCCTAGTTTTTATTTCGTCTCCCTGTGAGTGAGGGCTATAGGCAAGTTGATGGAGTATTCGTGTGCAGGAATACTTTCTTCACCTGAGGACAACTCCTAGAGAGGGACTCAGAGGAGCCATACCTAAAAATCTGGGCAGTGACCTCCACAGCAAGGTTTGGGCCTGCATCGCAGAATCCCAGAGTGCCTCCTGGCATACGCAAAACTCTATGAAGCCTAGGCCCAGAAATTCAGATGATTTGTTGTCCATCTATACAAAACAACACATGCAAAGTCTAAGCAAAGGATTAGGAGAAAAGATGGATGGTAGTTTCAGGCAGGAGGATGCAGGTGAAGCAAGGCAGAGGACACAGCTGAGGAGTGACAAGGTAGTTGGCACAGTGAAAGGAGGGTGCCTGACATATGCATCATGGGAATGGAAATCAGAGAGACAACCCAGCACCATGAAGTATGGATCTTATTGGTTATATGCAATATTATGACTTTTAATTGAAGCTAACAGCACTGAATTCTTTGCAGCAGAAGAAGGCACTGAGCAAGTAATTTTGAAGGTGTGCTTTTATTGTAGTGTTTTGTATAGAGTTTGTGAATATTTTGAAATGGAACTATTAGCATTTGCTTCAGGTTTATAAAAAAGGAAAAGGGAAGGTAAAGTTATACAGGATGCCTCTAAGACATCCCCAATCACACAGAAAGACAACATTCCTAAGATTTGCAGGCCTGGGAGCAGTGAAGGTATTTTTCAGGGAAGGAAATGGAACAGTAATGAGATAAACTATCCTGTACATGTTGTTTTGATCACTTGAATGGATAAAATCACCCAAAGGAGAAAAATCTTTAAAAGATCCCCCCAGATCATTAATACATAATCGATACTCATTTTGAATATGTTTTAAAACTTTAAATAACATGAAGGTGAGAAAATGGATGTTAAACCATACAAATCTTGTGGACCAGGGAAACTCCTCTTTTCTCAAGTTTTCTCTGGATTAGAAGCACTTAGAAGCTTTGTAAAATCTACTTTTACTGAAGACTAAAGAGGGAAGATGAAGCACAACAAAAGTGTAGTTTATTTGAGCAAACTGATTTATGAACTTTATTGTGCCAAATGTGCAGAAATTTTTTGGGGGGGCCTTGATGAAGCATAAGAGACAAGCCTTTCACAATGCATGTGGAAGTGACACAACTCTGCATTTGTCAAATTGTGCTCTGGGGTCTGCCTCACTGAGTGCTTCCCAGGTTTGCTGGCTGCTTCTGATGCATTAGTTCTGTTTATCTTCAATATAAACCTTTAGTAGAAATGGCACCAGTTGTACTTTTTTGCAAATTAAGCAAAACCCGGTTTAGAATCATCATTCATCTCTGTAAACTTTTCATGTAACACCTTCTTATGATTCCTAGCACTGATAGCAGATTTAATGGTTCTAATTGTGCTTCAAATTTGTTACTAAGTCCTAACGATGCTCTTATTAGTAAAATGTTAACTGAGGGATTGGGGAGATGGCTCAGTGGAATAAGTACTTCCTTGGAAGCACAAGGGTCTGAGTTCAATCCTTGGTTCCATTAAATAAATAAATAAATAAATATATTAACTGACATAGGATCTACAAAATGCTGTACAGGGTTTCAGGGTAAATCTAGTGCATTTGACTGACCTTGTCAGATGCAAAAGTTACATTTCTTGGTACATAGGCCTTGCTTTATCTTGGTCTTAACCATCCAGCATAAAAGTATAAAAACAAAGTATAAAAAGTAAAGCCATATTAATATGCTGAGCTGTAAAAGGCTCAAGTCAACAACTTCTGACATTACCAGTCCTATGGATAACCCACTGCTATTATGTACTACTGGACTATATTGGATTGTTTTGCTGAATTCACACACCTACAATATTTGAATGGCAATGGAATACCCATCTCTGACAAAACTAAACAAAAAGAGGGATATCCATGAAAGACCATTTTGTATCTGTATATACAAAACAGTTAGGGTAGATATATAGCTACGTTCTCTTAATTCAATGAGAAGAAAGATGTGTGCTAAAGGTATTTGGACAGGATTTCATGTCTGCATTTGTACTATGAATAAACACTAAGAAGACAAGAATATGCAATGTATTAATTGTTGAAACTGTCCTACTAATCGGTTTTGAATCTGTCTCATTGCTATTTGTTTCTCAATAAAATTAATAAATAATAAAATAAACAAAAAAATGTTACACATTTAAAAAGGTATAATTAATCCTTCCAAATACTTAAGGGTTATAATTCCCCTTTTCTCTTGATAATATCATTTTATCTTAAAATAATATAATTATAATTCAGAAATTAATAATTATCAAGAAAAATGCTTGAAAAATTATAATGGTAGGAAAATTGAACAAAATATGCTATGAACTAATGCTGATGCATCACAGATATATTCAAGGACATATATATTACAAACAGTACATTATGTTTTATTTTATAATTGTATGCATGTTTATTTTGTGTTATGTGAAGTATCAGATTATACATAGTAAAAAGATTATCTTAATGAAACTAATAAACATATCCATCCTATCACTTAGTACTTATTTCTTCTGGTGGCAAGTATCTATACCTACTTAAAGAAAATTCTGAACATAGCTTATACTATCTATAGTAATATAATATTTCTAACCCTAGGCCTCATGTTGTATATTAGATCTTCCAACTTCTTCATTTTATAATGTTAATTTGTTTATTTAATGTTCAGCATGTATTTTTATATGTTCAAAATCACTAATCATCAGGCAATATTCAACTCCATTTAATTTTCAAACTTTTAGGCCAGGAAAATAGCTCACAGCATAAGTGCCTGCCTGGCAAGTGTGAGGTCATGAGTTCGATCCTTGGTATCACTCTCCCCACAAAAACATATAATTTCCAAACTGTTATGAGATACCACCCAAAATATATAAGAATAACAGTTGTACAATTTTGAGAAAGATAAATAAGTAAAAACTTATAAGTTTTGATGTGTGTTAATGTCCTAATAGTTGAAAATCATTAAGATCAGATGGACTTTTTTCAGGAATAGCACTACCTGAACTGCTAAACTAAACTTTCAGGGTACCTTGTGCTGAAAATGTGCCTAAGATATGCACTGAAATCACCTAGTGCCTTGAAAGAGACCCTAAAACAAAGTCTGACTAAGCTGTGCTCAACTCCACTAATGATTTTTAAAGCTTAAGAAAATACTGTGGTATTGCAATTTGCTCAAAGAGCATCAAAGGTTTAATAGAATACTTAGGAAGCAGTTTAAATCCAATTAGAAGTATATGTGGAAACAGGACTTCTCACATCTGTGGAGTTGACAGTAAATATTTATTTTCTGAGTGATACTTGCTAATACTCTACTTCCTAATTGCTCTTCTATATTGAGGAGCAGACTCAAAATCAGTTTGAAGGGATTGTGCTTTCCAAACTTTAACAATAGACTCCCTGAAAGCAAACATTTGCTCAGTTGAGTGCTACAGTTCTATGTTAAATTGTTTTGCATTTGGGTTAATAAGACTGGAAACCTTTGTTTCTGACATGAGTTCCAGTTAGCTGCACAATTTGAAAGCATAATATTCCTCTCACTGCTTAAGGATTTGGAAACTGTATCTGGACGGTAGTGTTCTCTCCTCTTGCATTTAATAAGGAAAACAATACTAAGTTGATTTAAAGTTCATGTAAGGTTTTGCATACACGACCCACTGGACATGTATAATTTGTAGAGAAGACACATATTCTAGTGTATTCTGCTCCTTTGAAGATTTACGGAGGCTCATCAGGTAATTTCTACCACAAAAGGCATTGTATTAGAACCCGTTAGCATTTTTGTGTGTTTCTTTCATTAAGGCTAATTCTATGTCATTCTGACTCCTCCCTAATTTATCCCTCTTGCTTTTCAACCTGGTCTTATAGTAGATTATTCTTACCAACATGCACACATTCTGCCATATCTACTATTTTAAAGTACTCCCTTTTTTCTCAAAATTTACTCTACCTCCTCCTCCATTGCCTCCTACTCTTCCTTAGAGGAAATTCCTTGAAGGAATTGTCTTTTTTTGCTTTGTATAAGTTGTTCTGTTTCATTCTGAGTAACTATCAATCCAACTTTTTTTCTCAGAATTGTTTTTGAAAAGCACTGTGAATGCCTGCAGTTAATATTTCCTCATGACTTTCTTTCATACATTAAGAACCTTTGATGTGTGTTAATGTTCTCATCCTTGTTATCTATCTATCTATCATCTATCTATCTATCTATCTATCTACATAGCTATTTCTATAGAAAAAGAAATAGATTGCAGATACATATCACTCTTACTGACAACCAGAGGACCCTATACAAGTAACCAGGATATATCTATATCTATATCTATATCTATATC
>NW_004524719.1:2234792-2236186 GCF_000260255.1 Octodon degus | reverse complement strand
TATATCTATATCTATATCTATATCTATATCTATATCTCTGTATCTATATCTCTGTATCTGTATCGGTATCGGTATCTATACCTATATCATATTTCTGGTTTGGCCAAAGTGTTTAAAGCACACATCCTTCATTAAGTATTTTCTTCAAAATCCAACTTTACATGTTTTGTTTCCAAATACATGGCTATAACTATGTCTGATCCCATACTTTCCTTATCCATAGACTCCTCTGAAGCAAATAACTCAGGTATCTCCACTCAGAGGTCAGACTTGGGGCCAGCAAGATAGCTCAGGGGACTAAGTGGCTGCTTCTGCGAACACAGGGGCCTGGGTTCAATCCCAGCACCACATGCCAAGCCAGGACTGAGTCCGGGTGTGGTGGGACACACCTGTAATCCCAGTACTGGGAAGGCTGAGAACAGGAGGAGCACTAAGAGTCTGAGCAGCATAGTGAGACCCTGTACCAAATATATAATTTTTTTTAAAAGTTCAGAATTAATACATCTAAACTTAGTTCTTCAAATCGCCCATGCCCAATATGTTTTTTTTCTTCCCACGTCCCTCATCTCGGTAAAAACGTGATACATGGCAGGGGCTCTTCTTCCAGGCAGTTGGGATAGAATATACTACATTATCACACACGTGTGTATTTCTTTTACGTCTCCCACTTATATGTGAATAAAGTTCACGGATTCTATCCAAAAGGCACTTCTGTAATCTGACCTTTTCCTCCCATGGTCTCAGCTATCACCTATGTTTAACTCGCTATAAATTCTACCCTGGATTTCTAATAACATCCTAATATTCCCAGGTTATTATTCTTTAGAATTGTCTATTGTTTATGCAATAACAACAATGGTCTTTTTATAACCTAATGAAATCTGATGCCATTTACATTCTCTGAACCCATTTGGCTGTCATAACAGACTTCCAGAGATACACTTACATCTCTCCTTTATCAAACTGGGAGGTTTAAGACAAGGGCCCTGGAGGTATCAGCAAGGGGACACTTCGTGGTGTGGCTTTTCCTTGAAGGTTTAAACATCTGTCCTTATCAGGGCCTGGTATTGTTCATTCTTTCTGGCTTAACTGTTCTTTCTCTTCTGGAGCACCTTTTGCAAGTCTTTGTTTAACGCCTTTCCAAGCGGCATGACCCTAATGGAACTATCTAAACAGTGCCAGTTCCAGCCCCAGCAGCAGACTGATTCTTAATTATTTTCTGCCTTTTCCTTATTTTCTCCATTAAATTATACAATATGATATTATATATATATATATATATATATATATATATATATATCTGAGGATTTTCCTATTTTATTAGTGCTGATGGAAAATAAGTTATTTAGCATTATAGGATATAATTCCCCTTTTCTCTTGATAATATCATTTTA
>NW_004524719.1:2216390-2234537 GCF_000260255.1 Octodon degus | reverse complement strand
TCTCTCTCTCTCTCTCTCTCTCTCTCTCTCTCTCTGAAAGAGGGTCTTGTTACATAGTTCTGACTAGCCTTGAGCTCACTGTATAGAGGAGTTGGACCTGAACCTGGCTTAACCTTCTGAGTGCGCAGCTTACTCGTGTGCCCCACCAAACACCAAGAATAAAAAGAATTTAATGTCCCTCCTAAAGATATGTACTATCTGGAGCTACCAAAACTAGCATATACGGTTGAGGCTATAGCTCAGCAGCACAGTGCCTGCCTGACGAAAGTGAGGCCCTGAGTTTGATTCTCAATTGAGAGAGAGAGAGAGAGAGAGAGAGAGAGAGAGAGAGAGAGAGAGAGAAATGAAACTAGCACATATAAATTAAGAAGTTCCAAAATTAAAAGAACTCAATCTTTTCGATCATATAAGTATAATAAACTCTAAACCTTGTGGAATATGCATCACAAATGCTTTGTGTTCCTTAATTCTGCATGTTCTTAACTCTTTAGAAATAAAGTGGTTATATCCAGGGCCGGCCAGATAGCTCAGTGGACTAAAGTGCCTGTTTTGGCAGAGCTCAGCAGCCTGGGTTCGATCCCCCATGAACCATGCTGGCCCCACACTGAAAGGGCAATTGAGACTGGGTGTGGTGGTGGGCACCTGTAATCCCAGCGCTTGGGAGGCTGAAAACAGGAGAATCACTAGGAGGTCGATCTACGTAGTGAGACCTGTAGACCCTGTGAGACCCTGCCCTAAATTAAACAAAAAATAAATAAATAAAATAAAGAGATTACCTACTTTGAGTTTTATAGTAATAAATCCTTGTCATGGTCACCCTTGTACAATTTGAAATTGTAGATTCTGAGAGGAGAAATTGTTTGTGAGCTCTAACCTGGGAATTGTTGCTCCTTCATTTCTCTTTTCTCTTCTTTGTGCTGAAACGTATAAGGGGCAAGAGAGAGGACACCGCTGGGAAGTGACCTGCAGATTGCTCAGAAGCTCAGCAAGCTGAAGGGAAAGTCTCACCAGCAGCAGCACTAGCGGCCAGCCTTGGCAGCACAACCATGTGCTCCCTAGAGTTTTAAGAAGATGGTTTCTTAATGTGTTTCTCAAACTATCTGCAAAGTCTTAGAGAATTAACATGAACTAACTAGATAGGAAGCAGGACTCTGATAGGACACAGCAGAATGCTAACTCAGGATATTATAAACAAAGTAAATCTGATAGAGACTCACTGGTTAGTGCCCATCACACACACATGCACACACACACACACACACACACACAATCTCAGCCAACCAGTAAACATGTATGCTACAGTAAGTTGGAATAAAAAGGATGTAAATAAGCACATACATAAATCTTTGCATAAAATTCAATCATACAACAAAAATATTTAGAGCAAGAAGCAAACAGAATGGACACAACATCTACTGTCTAATAACTTACCCACATCTACTCATGACTGTGGGAGGAAAAAATGGCATAGATGGGGAAAGAAGGCTGCAGATCGCTGGCCAGGAAAGCCCCGGGCGCCCCAAGTGTGCCATCAGAGAGGGCCACAACCTGCCTCCATGTAACTTCTGATACAGACCTAGCCCTCTAATTTGCCTTTTCTAGAACAGCTTCCACTATTTTAAACAGGAGTATCAATGAGTCCCCTTGCTACGTGATTGTTCTGTGTATGAAATGTTTTAATGTGAATAAAGAGTATTATGATGGCTAAAACAGAACAGGTGCCATCAATTGAAGGTGTTCTCATTGTTCTTAATAGCTGACACCTCACTGGAAACTTAAAGTAACATATAAATAAGGCAGAATTTGCTTTTCTTAAATTATGGAGCAGGTAAAAGCATTGGCTTGCCTAACACGAGAGTTTTGCCCAAAGCCTTTATCGGTAACACACGGAAGCCTGCTGCTGCTCATGCATGTGAAGGTCCTGTGGCCACACTGTCAGGCCAGGAACTTTACTTGCCAATGAGGCCAGGTGCGCATGTGTCACTTGAAGCCGTTATGGTATCTGTGTACTTCCCACATGAGGACAGGCTCTGCACTCTTATACTAAAGGCCATTCCTAGAACTTGAGATGATTCCTTTTAAGATTCATGCTCTTTAAACACTTGAGAAACTGTCTACATTAATGACAACTGCAAACCTATTAGAATAACCAAAAGTAATTATAATTATGTTCACTCATGTAAAGAGAAGAGGTAGTCGGTGAAGAGGTGGTCTACTCCAAGGGGCAGCATGGGGCCCATGATTCTGATTCCAGCAATGACTTTTTGTACACAGGCCAGATCCATTTAAGAAAATACAATGTAAGAAACATAATCTGAATTTTTCAGAGAAACATGTCCAGCAAAATGAGCAAGAAAAGAAAGAGGGAAGAAAGAAAGGAAGGAAGGAAACAATGGAGGTAGTGACAGAGACAGGGAGGACAAGAAGGAGGGAAAGATGAGGAGTAAGGGATAGGCGGGACATACTTGCAGGGCAAACTTGGGGAGTCTCACAGCCTGCCCTGTACAACTTTCATTTCTTACAAAAAAATAAAATGAAATAAACGTATGCAGGCAACTCAGTTCTCTTAAGCTTAGAGAGACTGTCAACATGTGGTGCTTCTGTGCAGATTCTGAAATATTCTCATAGAAAAAAATTGTACTTCCACCATACGCACTTTTTTCAAACACATAGAAAAGAAGGAAGGTATTACATAATATTGCAGTTCAGGAATAGAAATATAATCCTAACCCAAAGTATACTTCTGATTCCATCATAAGCTTTTAAGAAAGATTTTATCTTCACCTTATAAAAATGCCAAGCACCTTTTTTCAAGGGTTAACAAGAGAGTGTGACGCTTACTACATTTCTCTTCGCTTACATTTATTTTCTCAGTTCTGATTTTACAGTTAGCATAGCAGAACAAACTACATGACTGAATGGTGAATAATTAGGTCGTCACACTTAGAATGGTGACAGGAGGTGAAAACACACACAGCTATTCATGTCTATTGTAATTATTCACAGGCTACACCATGGTAAGAAGCTTCTCCAGCGAACTTTAGTTTTATAATTATTTTAAAAACTCTGCCTCTAAACTTCAAAAGGAATCATAAAGATGTGATATATATATATATATATATATATATATATATATATATAATTTCCTGGATATTAACAACTTGATAGACCCTTAATATGAATATTGTCCGAAAATACTGAGATAGAGACTGGAGTTACAAGTGCTTATGATATAAAGGAAGTTATAATATGTATTACTGTTTTATATTCTGACTTTTCTTTCTTGTCTTTTTGAGGCAGAGTCTCGCTGTGCAGTTCAGGCTGGTCTTGCGGTCGTTGTGACACACAGCGCAGTCCTGGACGCACAGCGGCGCTCAGCCTCAGGCACCTGAGCCCGGGGTTCATGCTGCGCACCTCCACGCCTAGCTTCCCTGTGACTTTTATCCAAGTTCCACATTACCGGAGAAGCATGGGTTATATATGTGCAGAGAATTAGGGATTAATTTTAGGAAATAAAACAAGTTTTATCTTTCTGTTCACTATCATACTTAGGCTTTGTAAAAATTCCTAGAAAAATATTGCAAGAAATCAAATAAGTGCATCCTTACCAAAGCTATATGATTTAAACCATAGCTTCTTTAACCATTGTGATTTTAAAAACTATTTATCAAGCGGGATCATTTGTCTCTCAGCTTTATGTCTTCTTTAAAATCCGCCTTGTGAATTCTTATCCGCAGGCCTTAGAACTCAAGACAACACCATTTCTAGAGCTCAGCCAATCAACGGACTTCTGAGGCTTGGTCCGGGAACATAATCACCTCTTCTCATGATGTCACTGTGGAGACATGGATTTCAGATCCTCCGTATCCAATTACAAGTGACATTCTGCAGCATTATGAGACCATGCCAGAGGGCTGTACAATCAGTGTAGCACAGGGAGGTGCCCTTCGTGGGGGAGAACAGTGGTGCCAACCCAGCCCCAATTTGATTACTAAATCCTGTATCCTGATGTGTGGTCACCACGGGAAGAGGGAAGAAAGGGGAAGTTTAAGGCTTAGAAACAGAAAGATGCCCCCAGCAATGAGAGGTAGCTTCCAATGGGGCCAAGTGTGCTAAGTGTGTTGATTAGTGAGGAAGAGGACAAAAAGCAAGGCTTCTCTGTCCTGAGAAAAGGCAAGTTCGAAGGATGCAGTGGTCTTAAAGCAGGAGCAGTCATTTTCAGACAGGGAGGATTCTGGGCCTTTGGACTCATTCAGAAACCTCTGGAGACATTACTGGTCGGCATGGGGAAGGAGCTGATCCTGGCGTGGAGCAGGTGGACAGCAGGGTGCTGCTGACCCAGTGTTAGACCTGCTAACATGTCAGGAGTTCTGCAGGTCAGAAACCATGCCCTATGTAAGCAAGGACGGTTGGTTGAAAGGGGGGAACTAATAGGAAGGAATAAATGTTCCCAGAAATCAGGTTCAAGTGAGGTTTTGGCCACTAAATTGCTTTCTCAGTAAATATTTTCTTCATATGCTCATTCTTCTATGTTAATAAATAAATTGTCATTCAGTGATGCTTGTCTTTAAAGCAGAAAGAAAAGAAAACAAA
Organism: Octodon degus; assembly: GCF_000260255.1. Taxonomy (NCBI): domain Eukaryota; kingdom Metazoa; phylum Chordata; class Mammalia; order Rodentia; family Octodontidae; genus Octodon; species Octodon degus. The sequence continues at coordinate 2,229,944 of NW_004524719.1, read as the reverse complement.
AACCTATTCCTGCATTTACTTTCCCTCCCTCCCTACCTCCCTCCCTCCCTCCCTCCCTTCCTTCCTTCCTTCTTTCCTCCCTTCCTTTCTTTTAAATGTACTTAGTAAAGGATCTACAGGGTCTCACTACATAGATCGTACTTATAGTGTTTCTCCTGTTCCCAGCCTCCCAAGTGCTGGGATTACCTGCGCGCACCACCACACCCAGTCTTAATCTCCATCTCAGAGCACCTGGGGGTGGGGCTCGCATGGCACATCAGGATAGAAACCCACTTTAGTCTGCTGAGCTATCTGGTTGGCCCTGCATTTTCAAACAGTGACAAATTGTATGACCTATATGGAAATTCTTAATGAACATGAAATTTACCTGACAGACATTTCCAGTCTTGATAATGTAAAGACAGTAGCCATAAATGATCCATGTAAAACCAAATTTATTACTTTATATTGGTTCCAATTTTTATTTACTCTTATTAGAGTGCTATTCCTCCTCCTGCATCAGAAATGCTAACCTTGATGGGCTGAAATATCACTTAGGTTCAGAACTGGGAAGTATGTAAGGGACATCTGGGCCCTGAACTCTGGCTGACACTCCTCACTGCTTAGCTCAGAGGGAAGTGCAGGTGTGAGGCTCGCGGATGTGTGGTGGGCTCTTTCAGCCTCTGCGCTTGTGTCTTGGAAACGCCCACTGTACTGCTTGCTCTTTGAAAGCAAAGGTAGACACTATTACAGCTTTAGAGCCGAGGTGCCAAATAATACGAGCGATGTGCGCCATGTGTTTGATGCTTACTTAGATAAATTCCATGCAATTGTTACTCTGCTTCCATTTTTGGCAAAACGCAGTCGCTTGCACTGGCATCTGCCTGCTGGCTCGCCAGAAAGGACGTGACAGAGCTGTGACCGCAGTGGAGGAAAAGGTGCTGCTTAAGATGAAACAATGAATTGCTTCAGATTTGAAAAGTGCAGTTAGACCATGCAAAGTAACAGAACGTCAGTGAAGACACCAAGCGGCCACCCTCGTGCACCGCTCACGCTCGCCAAGCAAATATCGTCTCCACTGCTTCATCTCAGAAGCAACACAGCTTGGCTTCTCGCAGAAAGGAGAAAACAGCCCCATGCTAAGGGACTCTGCTATTCAAAGAAGCAAGTTGTACAGTGCTGACTGCTTCAGAGAATTAGAGGCAACGAACGTGCCATGAGTTCCTAGCAATGTTGAGACACAGCCAACACTTGATCTCTAGGTCTACTAAAGGCCTGACTTGCAAATCAAAGTTCTATTCTCTGGCCCCAGCAAGATAAGAACGGCAAATACCGGAATGCAGCTACATTGGATGAAAGATTTTATGTGTCCTGTAATAATTATACGCTCATACAGTGCAGTAGCACTCTATTGTGCTACTAAAACATCTTGACACCCTGAGAAACTGTGAAAGGTTAATTTACTTTTTGTAATAAAGGGCTAATACTTTGAAGCTCCAAATTCTAAAATCCCATTGCTAGGGATTGTATGCAGAGTTCTCTGTTTCAAAGCTGTGACAATTCTAATTAGTTAAAAAAAATAAGGACAACATAAAATCTCTTTACTAAATTAAATGAGGTGACGTGTGTATAACATGAACTCCCTCACAGTTCCTGCCCCTGGAATACTGCGCAAATAGCTGATAAATGTTGGAGTAGCTTTGAACAGAGAGATACAGAAAGGTACGTCATTGTATACTTGGAAAAATCTTTAACAAATGGCTCAGCCTCACAGCGAATACTAAATTACCTGTATCTGGTATTGAGGTGGGCAGAATACATAGTAATTGTGGAACAGGCCTCTGACAAAGAATTCACCACTCAGTAAAGGGATGACTATTTCCTGGAATTCCATTTTGATAATTCATAAGAAATAGCGCATAAGAAATATTCTCTCTTTCTTTCATGAAAAATGAGCAACAATTCTTAAGATTTTTGCTTATTAACAATAGAAAGAACTTTTCTCAGACTGCTTTTTCTATATGGAAGATCATATTCACATCCATCTGCAATGTTTTTGTGCGAAATTAAACTTTTTTGGTTCTCCCATAAAAATTCAAGAATCTTCCGCACCTTGCTGTTTCTCGGCTCCAGAGTCCTCTTACGGCACACAGTGCGTGAGCGGTTCTGAGCCAGGGCAGAGCTTCTTTGACTCCTGCCGACTGTTGTTTTGTGACTTTGCTCTAACACTATTCATCTCTTTATTGATCCTTAGAGTGAGTACCAGCAGAATGATAAAGAGCAGGCTGTGAATACTTACACACCACACCACGTGGCATGACAGAACTCAAAAGTCCTGATCTGGACAATTAGATGATTTTAATCTGGCCCTCCAAGAACCGAGTTCAGAGTCTGATTCCTCACATTCCCACTTTTTAAATCTCTTTTTCCTTTCTCTCTCTATTTTTGTTAAGCTATCATCATTAAACTTATCGATGGCCAGGCTGAGTGGCATTTATCAACTCACTGAATCCTTTCTCCCTACAGGCAACGTAGTACAACTTTTCCATAGTACAGTGCTTTAAAAGCTACAGCGTGAAGAGTTGTGACCTTCCCTGGCCTTGGCTCTGACACTGAACAACACTCACTCACCTCTGTGGGACACTTGGTATAAACGATCTCACACCTAACCTCCTGCACTATTTTAATCTATATTTTTTCACTACATTCCTAACAGTCTTATAAATGACTATCACTTGGCTTTATGATTTCAATATACAATATTCAAGGTCAAATTAATTTGACAATTCTCCTACTTCAGACCTCAACAAAAAATAATGAAAAGCACCACCATAATAAAAAAAGAAACCAGAGAAAAGTATATCTAGCCAACAAACTCTTTATGCCAGTTTAAAATGAAACCAGAATTAATAATAAGAAAAATAAACAGTATTTATTAGAACAGAAGAGAAGGGCCATGAGGTGCATTTGTGTTTGGTGCCCAGCTTGATCACTTTCAGCAAGTTGCTTAATATTTTATGTTCAGTTTTTCTAAAAAAAAAAGAAAGCTACATTATGTGTCTATATGTCAGAAACACCCGCAATAGTAGAGGACCTAACTCATTATTATTTAAATAGATGATAATGACAGTTTAGACATCCTTCACTGTGTACATGCTTAGGGAAAGTAAGACAGTGCAACACACAGCAATAACAAATCCTCTAATTTTATACTAGCAAAGTTCACATCAAATAGTACATGCTTAATAATGTGACATGACGGAAGAGGATCCAGGATGACAGAGGTTCTTCCTAATGCTCATTCAGCTCCTCAATGACATAGAAACGAGTGAGCTATGTCCAAACATACCGTGGAATCTAAAGTTTCAATGTAGAACCATTCAGTGCACCCACATTCATTGATCCTGCAGGGCAGGATTGTGGGTCTTAGTGCAAATACCAGAAAGAAGACTACAGGGGTGTCAGAGGGATGGAGGAATCAGAATATTCCAGAGAAACTGATAGCATGTGTATCTGGGGTGTGCACAGATGTTGTCTCAGTTTTTCTTCTCTCATTTTTTGGGGCAAAATACCCGACACCTAAAATGAAGGAAGGAAGGGTTTATTTAGCGCAGTTTGTAGAGGATTCAGTCCTTACCCAGCTGGCTCCAAGGCAGAGTGGGGCACGCGGCACAGAGCAGCCTTTCATGGTAGCCTCAAAGAGCAGGAGAGCAAAGGTAGTGGCAGCAGCTCAGGCAGCTAGCTGGCCTCTGGCCTCCATGCACGGCCATGCAGATGACCTGCCCCAGGGCAGTGGCTGCACCCACACCACAATAAGCAATGGCAAGCTCCAGAAGCTGCCCGTGACTGCATGAGGCTTTGGGGGACACTGAGACACGAACCTTAGCAGAAGTGCAAGTATGTTTTTAGTGAGAGCTCCGAGATCAGTGAGATGAATGCTTCATAGATGGATGAAAATACATGACACAGACATAGATTAGACATCTGAGAGATGACTGATAGGTGAGAGATGTACATGCGGTCAGCAGACAAGAGAAATTCATTATAAGAAATGTGCTCACATAATCAGTGAGGTTAGGGCATGCAGCTCCAGGAGAGATGAGGGTGCAGAAGACCGCAGGGTAATTAAGTCCTGTTCCAATTCAGAGTTCGAAGTCACAGAAAGCCGATGTCCCAGCACAAAGAAAATCAGGAGGGGAGAAAAAGTTCTTTTTTTATTAAACCTTTTCTTCTGTTTGGACAACCAGTGGACCCGATGAGGCCTGTCCCCACTGCAGAGGGTGTAGTATGCTTTCTTAGTTCACCTTTTCAAGTGTTACTCTGGATCTCATCGAGAAATACCTTCACAGCCACAATACAGCTAGAATTAATGTTTAACCAAATATATAAAACGTTCAATTGCACAGAGTAGTTGGCCTATAACACTGATCATCACAATTCGTGATTCTCAAATTCCAGAGCACTGTAAATTTGGAATACAAATGTGAATGGAAAAAGAACACAAAGGCAAAAAAAAAAGAAACCCACAAAACCCAGACTATGCTAGGAATTTAAATAAAGAAAAACAGGAAAACTATCAGAGTGGGGTTCTTTTTTTAAAAAAGCTGTTTATGAAAGAACATCAGCCCACTTCATTTCGTAGGTAGGGAAGTACTGAAAGGGACATGGAGCTTTGGTCCTTATGTTTAAGTCTCATGGTAACTCAGCCTGAACTCCTTCAATTTCTCCTTTTCACGCACAGTCACATTTCTTCCCCACATACTCCATACGACCCTCCACATATGTGCCCAGCACACTTTAGAAATGATAGCACACAGCTGCTTCCTCTGCCATCTGTTTTATTGTAAGTCATTCCTCTCAATTTTATGTAATTTCTGAGAATTGTGTCAGTTTTGTATGAGGTTCCTCTTTTTAAATATTATGCTACTTTAAGATCAGAGAATTTTCAAAGAAATATACTTAAAATTTATGTTACATTTATATTTTCACCAAAATAATATCTAATTAACAAGGTCAAGTTACATGATCGTATTTCAGTTGTATAATTATTACTGTTGTCAATGAAATAGAGTAGTCTTGTTTGTATTAAAAAGTACCTATGTAGATTGTTTGCCAAATATATGACTCAATATAAAATATCCGGTTGCTAATGGAAACCAATTTTTTGTCTCTCTCCGATGTGATATTGTTTCTACCATTCCAAAATAAGGGACTCTACTTTTCAATTTGGACAGGGAAATGAAACATGGCAGCCACATAAATAATGGTGGACATAAATAACTCTAGGCTCTAAGTGCTGGAACCTTATACATTCGGAATTGCAGAATGTTGAGACCACTGATTTCAGTCTGCTTACTTCATCCGAGCCACTGGTTCCATTTCTTGTGATATACACACACCTCTTTCTGCAGCGTTCTGAATATTTTGGCACAAGAAAATTTTGTAAATATGTTGCAGTCTGTTTAAAATGGGATACAACTATCCCTTAGACATTTTGAGATTCTCTGATTTTTCATAGTCCAAAGTACAACAGCCTATTTTCATGATAGATATTTTTAAATGGGTTACCCACCTACATTTTATATTGTGGAAGAGGAAACATTTGTTTAAAAGAGACAAATGCCACTTTTTAATACCAGGCATTGTAGCTGAGGTAAGGTGCATTTTCGCTGTGTTACTTATTTACATTTCTATGGTGGTTGAGGACATCTATTTTACACAAAAATATTAGTTGGTAGGCACTTATATGTCTTCTTTTCAGCAGTGTCTATTCATGGAATTAATTTCATTTAATTAAGTTACTACAGTTTTGTTATTGAGATTTTTAGTTCATTAGATATTCTAAATAGTAAGAAAAAGGGAACACTTGTAATCAAGTTTACAAGGGGAAACAATACAAGATTCATAGTTTATAGAATTATTTTACAATAGTCACTCAAAGAATCATATACAAAGAGGGTGCAGGAAATTTGTCCACACATTAAAGACCAAAGAATCCAGCTGAGGGCCCTGGATCCCACAATTGCGTCCAGCTGAAGACCTAGGGCCCATGTGCACCCCACAAATCTGACTGGAGGCCTGGAGTCCACAACAAGGCTTCATGCAGGCCTGTTTCACAGATCTGCACTGAGGTCAAAAGGTCGGAGAAGGAAGCTAGAGAACCTGCTGGGGGATGAAGGATCTGCACCAGCAGGCGGAGGGATCTGAACTGGAACCAGGAAGTGATGCTCAGGAAAGAACCAGAGCTTCCCCCAAAAGTGTCACAGCCATGCTCAGCAACAGTGAGATCCCCACCTTCCCTGCTGAGAATAGCCTGGTTTCTATTAAGAAAGCCCGCTCAAGTTTCTCCAGAAGACTGAGCACCACACCATCTTCCCCTCTGGAGCCAAGAAGTGATGCTCAAAGCAAGGACCAGAGCTGCCCCAAAATAAACCCCAGCCATTCCCAGGGACGCCAAGCTGCTGGGCTCCTTTGACTAGAAGGATGGCTGAGCTCATGAGAAGAGATTCCTGAGCAAGTCCTCGCTGAGAACCAACAGCAAGCAGCCCAGCAAAACCAACAGCTCTAGCCGCTCCCAGCAGCTTCTGAATGCCTTCCTCTCCAGTTCTTCTATTTTGTTGGCAACAATCCTCAGGTGGGCCGCCCACTCTCAGCACTGTGCTGATTCAGTTGAGATGGATGTTGTAAGTCGGCCACTGGTTGTCGATCCTCCACAGGAACTATCACAGGTTGTTGGCAGGAAACTAAATTAATAGAAACGTTATGAAGAACAGTATGGAGGTTCCTAAATAAATTAAAAAGGATCTATCTTATTAGCCACCCTGAGTTTGTAATCAAACCAAATAAAGTCAGTAAATTGTAGAGATAACTGTATGTCAACTTTCAGAGCTGTAGTATTCAGAATTGCTAAGTTATGGGGTCAACTTTGATGTCCGTCAATGAATAAATAGATAAGGAATGTGTGCGTGTATACAATGGAATATTACTTGCTCATAAAATAATAATGTTTTAGGGCTGGGGATATAGCTCTGTGGCACAATGCCTACTTGGCAGGTAGAAGGTACTGAGTTCAATTCCCAGTATCAAAGAAAAGGAATGATGCTTCACTAGTTGTAGAAAAATAGGTGAAACCAAAGAACAGGATGTTAAGTAAAGTCAGACTCAGGACAAAACAATTACATTACATTCTCTGTCACACGTGAAGATTCAAAAATAGTCTATCTGAATGTTGAACTGATTTCTTCAGTTGAAAATGGTAGAGGGCATGATAATTCGATGGAGATTTGATAATGGCAATCAAAATATTGTAGACAGATGTAAGTTTTAATATTATACAACACAGGGTATTTTTATAGTTTGTTATAATATACATTTTGTGATTAATTGAAGAGAAGAGATCAAAGGCTAAGACAAAATAATGGTAAGTAGACGGAAATGTTAATTACTGTGATTTGATCAGTTAATTGTATACGTAAATATTGAAATATCACAACACACTCCATGAAAAGTGCAGGAGAATTTCATTCCAATGACAAAATGAAAATGTTTAAGTAAATAGAAATGCTCACAACTTTGATTAGGTTATTACGCATTCTATGCATCTATCAAATTGTTGCAGTATTTCCTGTAAACTTGTACAAATAAAATAAAAATTAATTTTTTAAAGAGACATATGTTATACCACTAGTAGTAGTAGCATGGATTTCTTCTACTTGCTGAGGGGAGTGCATACCCATGGCCTGCCCAAAGAAGACGCCTTTGAGGCTGCTGTGCAGTTCTCCAAAGCCTGATTTAAGAAAAATAGTGTGGAAAAGGCCAGGTGTAGCTCCATGCCCCTCACAAGCAGAGTTAGTGATGCCCAGGATTTAACAGTTGTTACCCTGTGGAACTGAGCACACTGAAGCCACGAAGTTCGCCAAGCTAAGGGGCTACCCAGAAAGCAATGTCGGTGCCCCGGGGCTCCAACTGTTGAAATGGATCGGGGCCCACGAAAAGAATCCCGGGCTTCCCCACAGAAGAATGTCTAAACACCGAAACGCTTCAAATTCTTTGAAAAAAATGCAAAATATTAAAAAATAAGTAAATGGAAGGAACCTTTGAACCTTATTTGTACCCAGTAAATGTGAGGTCTCACAAATAATGATATTCCAAGTTTACTTGATTTAAAGACAATAAAAAGTAAAATATAGAAGCAGATTAATGTTGGGCTGTGGGAATAGTTCAGAAGCATAAGTGCCCGCCTGGAAAGTGCAAGGCATTGAGTTCTGACCTCAGTACCAATAATAATAATAATAATAATAATGTTTTACACATCCTGGGAAAAATTTTCAGTAAAGTACAAAATTTAAAGCATTACTTTCTTTAATTTTATAAGTCTTTACTATGGAATAGCTCATGATATCAGTGTGGTTTTAAGTAACAACTGAGCAGGAAAATATAATCTGGATTATAAAATTCTTGCTTGAATAAAAGTTCCTGGGCTGGCCAAATAGCTCAGCAGATTAAAGTGCCTACAAACAGGCACAGGGGCTGAGGGTTCAATCCCCAGGGCCTGATGTGCCGGCCCCAAACCTACGGTGCACTGAGACAGCAATTGAGACTGGACATGGTGGTGTGGGCCTGTAATCCCAGCACTTGGGAGGCTGTAAACAGGAGGGTCACTACAACTCCAGTCTGGTAGTGAGAGCCTGAATATCCTGTAGAGCCTTCCCTAAAATAAAAAAAAAAATGATAAATAAAAATTCTTTAAATAGTGAAAAAAAATACAAGAAATTTAGTCAAAAGTTCAAGCGGAGCTAGTGTTTCCCAGGATTTAACTTCTTTTTTTCTGTAGAACTCAGCACACTGATGCCACAAAATTAAGAGCCAATCAAAACCTCATGGTAGATACTATGAATGCCACAGATTTTATATCTGAATGTAACTTGCCCCATGGTTCAATTTATCTGTTTTACTCACCTGAACTAAGAAAAGCTATTATAGTCAGCTCTTTCTTTCTTTCTTTCTTTTCTTTCTTTCTTTCTTTCTTTCTTTCTTTCTTTCTTTCTTTCTTTCTTTCTTCTTTCTTTCTTTCTTTCTTTCTTTCTTTCTTTCTTTCTTTCTTTCTCTTTCTTTCTCCTTTCTTTCTTACTATATTTTCGAGTTTTTTGTCATTTTTTGTGACAGAGCTTCACTGTGCTGTTAAGACCGATCTTGAATTCACCTTGTACCCAGGCTGACCTCAAACTCACTCACAGCAATCCTCCTGCCTCAACCTCCTGAATGCTGGGATTGCAGGCATGAGCCACCATTCTTGACCTGACCTGAACCTGTTATATTTTTCTTTCTTTTTTAAAAGAAAATCTTTTATGTATTTAGTACATGGTGCCACTGTACGGCCTGAACTCTTGGTGATTCTCCTGTTTTCATCCTCCCCAGCTCTGGGATTACAGGTGTGCATCCCCATACCTGATCTCTGTGGCTGGCTCAGCGCTGCTGAGGCCAGGGCTGGTGCGGCATGTGCTACTGCAGATCAAACCCCGACCCGGGTGCTTGCCTAAGCAGGCACTTAGACTCACTGAGCTATCTTGCTGGCCCTATATTTTTCTTATAATTGAAAATATAGGATGCTTTTTCTGAAGAAGTGAGAGAAGCTACTGCATAGAGAAAAGGACAGGATTTCACTCTTGACTATCAACCTTGAGTGTGTACGCCTTCAAAGGGCAGTGTTAGCTACTGAGCACAGATTAATCTTCGTTGCTCACAATTATTCCATGGTAAGCCATCATTCACATTTTTTTCTTAATAGGCCTGCAGAATTTATTCAAAGGTGATAAGTTGGGGAAGTGTCAGACTGATACTTAGATCCCTTTAGATAATATTCCCAAACCTTGAGTCTCTGTATAATTGTGTACATAAACAAACGAAACAATATTGCATATTCAGCAGAAATATTAGGGTTTTTTTTTTTCAAATAGGAGATTAAGAGATGAACTTGTCTGAGCTGCATTATTTCACTTACCACCACATTTCTGTTGTTTCTACTTTTTAAAAATGTGTAGGTCTAGTCTTATTTTTCTCTGTGAAATCTGATCTGTCCCTTTATGTTGGATAAAGTCATGCTTTTAGGGGAAGTCTAACAGAGACACTGGGGGTCACAATTGTTTTTCCTTTCAATATAAATAACCTGTATCTTAAATATAAATACAAACTATAATCTTAAATATAAGAACATAACTTCTTAAATATACATAAAAGGGATACAAGTATACATATACATAAAAGATTATATTTTATGTATATCTTTTCTTTTATTAAGAATATGAAGGGACAGTCTGATATAAAGTACAGTCCAAAAAGAGAAGTGTTTTTCCTCATCACACGTATGCTATTCTAGTCATCCTATAATTGCTAAGTCCTGGTGGACTAACATTTTGGAAAAAGGTGACTTTACTCCAGTTTTTTTAACACTCTAAAAAGGTGCATCTTCAAGGGTCAATTGCTTCCATATAGAGATGCCTGTCCAATGTGGGATGGGCAATATTTGATTTTTCCCATAAATACTTTTCCTAGTCTTATTCACATTAAAATCTCCCTTAAAGGTTGAGGATTCTCAAGATTATTTCCACCTATGTTTTATTATTTTGTTTAGGTTTTTGAAAAGCACCTGAACAAAATAGACAGTCATGAATATCTTGGATTTGCTCCATAACCAGTGTCACCACCTATCTTTCCAATTAAAGATAAAGCTGGAGCATAGAGATCAACAGGGGTGAAACTGAGGTCTCAATTTGTGAGCTGTAAGTGCAGTAGTTATCCAATTCCCTAATGCTCTCAGAAATTGGCTGAGGTCACTGGGGAATTCTTGTCACTTTGTGAGCTGCCACTTTGGATTTACCAACTCTGTGTATAACACCTCACCTAGGATCCTGTTATACCTGTATGCCTTTCCAAAGCTTGCAAATACATGAATATTCAAAGCTATTACTTTTCTAAGTCTTTCTTTCTATATTGATATACATTAAGGAAATCTTCATCATTCTGGTTATTTTTACCATAGTAATTCAAGTGAAAACTTTCTTTTAAAGAGAAAATTAAATCCACAAAACCCTGTGTACTATAAATATGTAAAATCACAGCAACTTAAAAACTTTCAGACTACTTCATCAATAAGTTTTCTTTGAATGAAATTGAGCAGTTCTATATAGATAGCAATAATCTGGCTCACACCCTCATGACCGTTCCCCTTTTGTGTGTATTAGGAGAAATGCAGAACCTTGTATAGACCACTATGTCCTGTACTTCAAGGAGATGCATGGAATATGTGTCACTTGTGACATTTTTAATCAATTTTTTAGACTATAAAAAAAAAGTTCTTTCTGAAAGAGCATCAAAGATTAGATTAGGTCAGTTATATCATTTTAGATTACCAGCATAGCCCTCTTATAGTTTTCCTATTTCATGTGTCGATGTAGGTATAACTGGTCATAAATGCTCTTTTTTGAGGTTGTCTATATTTTTATTTGTAATCTACTTTCCAAATTGTAGTATGAAACTTACAAGGGATGTAGATACAATCTTCCAACTCTTCTTCGCTTCTATTCCTTTTTTTAATGTATTTGGTTACATAGTCTCACTACACAGCTTGGATTCTTCGTGATCCTCCTGTCTCAGCCTCCCCAGCTCTGGGATTATAGGCCTTGTCTTGGTGGATGGCTTAGCATGCCTGGGGGACCCAGCTGGTATGGCATATGGTACAGGGATCGAACCCCAGTCCTTCTGCTTGCCTAAGAAGGTACTTAGTCCACTGTGCTATTTCTACTTTTCTATTGGCCAATCACATCTAAGTTTTTTTGAATTTCTTGTCCTTGAAGGGATATTCATGAGCTACACCTGCTCTTATACCTTATTTCTTTGCTTCTGTTCATGGGAATGCCCTCTCTCACAATATATCATAGCAAATTGATCTTTTTTATCTTTCTCAAACTAGTAGAAACAATGTCTTTTGACAAAGGCAAGTATTTATAGATACATTAGAACCTGCATAGCAGTCAGACATAAGACATACTCATCAGCCTGATGTGTGACCACGCCTTCTGTCTAGACCAGCTCTTTGACAGTCACTTCGCAACAGCTTTCTCCATCCACTTCCATGAAGGTGCCTTGAGTCAAGGACTGTGTGGAGGTCAGACTCCTGGTTCTATGAACAGAGCACTGATATTTTCTCCATCAAAGGATTTTCAAGGAGTGAGGATAACATGTAGACTTCAGCTATTAAATAACTTGTCTCTCTGGCTTTGAGTGAAATTGAATTCTTCTTGCGGCCTTAAGCAAATGGCAGAGGAAGTTGGTGTCAGGTTGGTGTCCTAGATATTCCTACCTAACATAGAATTTCTTCCACGGCCAGGACTTCTCTAGACCTCATTATTTAGCTGGAAGAGATTTTGACCCAAACCTTCATCATGTTGTCTATTAAAGTAAGAATGTATTATGAGAGGGAATAAATGAATTCTCAGATGAAGTTTTTTTTTAAATAAAAGAATGGTTTAAAGAAAGTAGTATCCATATATTTTTACTGTGTAAGAATATATGATCTTATTAACAATGAAAACAAATTTGTCAGGCAGTGTGGCAGATACCTGTAATATCAGCTGCTCTGGAGGCTGAGTCAGGAGGACTGTAAATCTATGACTTTTTTATCTTTGTTTTTTCTTATTTGTGTCATAATTTCATTCTAGTATTCACATGTAAGCCAAAACAGACATGTATGGTTGGATTATTTTTTGTAGTCATTTTAAAAATTCTCAAATTCTTATGTTCAGTAATTAAAAACTCAAAAACTATATATATTAGAATGTATACACAGTATCTCCATGTGGCATATTTGGCAAACATTAAAACTTATACATTTTATTAAAGAGTCCCAGGTTCACTTTATCTTTAAAGCGTAATTGTTGAGGTACTCTAAGTTAATTTGAGTGGGTTGCATTTTTAAATCGTTCCTTTAAAATTCCAAGCTTCATCTGGCAATGAGTAGATGATGGATTTTAGGTGTGTGATGGGAGTGTGCTGTACAGCAGCAACGTCCTTAGTTCAGGGGAGCGAGTGGAGTATGATACAGCTTCACAAGCTCTTTGAGAGCACAGCGCTTGCTTCAGCTGGGAGCAGGAGGGGAAGCCGCACATGTGCAGCATGAACAAGGCTCAAACACTACTGCTTGGGCTCAGCATGTGAAGAACCAGGGACCGTGCCACCGCTGGGGGTGAGTGCGGCTTCAGCTGACAACCCTCAAGCATGATGAGATCTCCACATTAGCAGTTTTGCAGGTTTATATCCGGTAACCTACAGAAATAACTTGAAGATAACATTATGCAATACAGCAACTATTGTTCGTTGCCTCTTACTTTGTTTAGTGAAATTTTGTATCATTTCTAAAACTCCCGGCAATTAAATATGGTCTATTTTTACTTGTTTTATTTTGTTGCTGCTGTTTGAGACAGGGTCTCCCTATGCAGTTCAGGCAGGCCTTGAGCTCATTTTGTAGCCCAGGCTGGTCTTGAACTCCCAACAATCCACCTACGTATTTATAAATATATC
>NW_004524719.1:2210553-2216290 GCF_000260255.1 Octodon degus | reverse complement strand
TATATATATGTAATTTATCATCCGATATGCAAAATCTCTAGCTTTTTTGAAGTGTTCAGGACAATACCATTAATCATAATGTCCCTATGATACATTAGAACTTCCTCCTACCCAACCATAACCCTGTACTTGTTGACCTGGCTCTTCACATCTTCCATCTGCACTGTCCTCCTCAGGCTCTGTTATAATTTTCTGTCCTCTACTTATAGGCATCAGGTTCTTCAAGTTTCATTTATAGATGAGAATATGTGGTATTTGTCTTTCTGTAGCTTCCCCTCCAGTTCTCTATTTGAACTTTTGGCAACAATACTTAGGTGAGTCTTCCACACAAGTACCATGTTGATCCAGTTCAATGGGGTGTTACAAGCCGACAATTTGTTAATCCACCACAGTTATGTTTTTCATATTCTAGAATAGTGCAATTAACAAAACATATATTTTCTGAATTCTCAATTAAAACTTTGAAGTTTATTACACTATTTCATACAAACATTACTTTAACACTGAGCCATTAATCATATCTGAATAATTAATTAACACAGATAATCCCATAATGACAAGGAAAATTCTTGCTTTAATTGAGGCTCAAAGTAAAAAATCAATAAGTTTTGGGAAAAAGTTCAAAACTTGAACATAAAGGAAATATAGGACAAGCAAATATAAGAAGTTTTCTTCTGAGAGTGCTCGAGAATTTTATATGCTTTAATGAGGATGTTAGGAAGAAGAGTTTTATTTGTAGAATAATAAAACTGTGCAGTTAGCAAAATGGCAATAAAATATAACGTCTTTGATCATCCTTCTTTAAGGATAGTCTTTAGTGTAAGAAATTTTTTCTCTGAATATGAAGACAATCATTGAGTCACATAATTTCACATAAACAGTCCTGCTTTTTTCTTTTTTTCCTTTTTAAACAACCTACTGAATTAGTAATCATTTACAAATGATTAATGTGGTGTTTGGTATTTATAACTGACAGTATTTCAGGCAGAAAAAAATTATTACTTTGTACTTAGAGACAATTTTTGAAAGAGTATAGCATAAACTCATATATATATAAATATATATATTTATTTATATATATATATATTCTAGTAAATATTTCTGGAAGATAAGTCAATATTTAGCATTTACATAAAAGACAAAGAAATATTTTAAGTAATAAAAGGCAGATATATACTATTTTTATTAGTATTATATGGAAAATTTTATATTTTATAAATTGTTCACTGTTTTTCATAAACAGTGCAATTATTTTTAGAGATTTACTCCATTAATAAATAAAAATTTCGATTTTAATAATGGAACTATTTATCACAATGTGTCAGAATATCACTAGACTAATGATCATTCTGTTTCCACTAATTGATATGCATTAATTGCACAAACATTTAGCAAAGTATTTTCTGTATTTTATGATCAGAGTAAAGACCATTGATAGTAAGCAAACCATTCCCACAGGAGAAAAAATAGTTCATTTGTAATGCTTTGCAAATTTCTTGATTCTAATCAAAACTACTGTTAAGGATTCTTATCCAGTGACTTTTCTTTAACTAACTATAAAATTTAGAAGGGAAACTTTAACTCACGAATGTGAAATTTCACTCTTCCACGAGATGCGGCTCAGCTCCACGATGACTCTCGTACCTAGATAAACAGCTCACCACTCTCACCACCAGAGAAAATTTTCTTCACCTCAGAGAGCTGCCTCACTCACTCTTGGGAAAAAAATGTCATAATGGTCTGAAAGGATTACCTTAATTAGCCTGAATAAAGGGTCTTGTATCTCAATAAGTGCATAATAGATTCTCAATAAATGCCCAATCACGCCGGATCTTTCTGCAGCCATGCAGTTTACATTTATGATAATTTATCAAAATTTTCAAAACTATGACTACACATAAATGCATTATGCTGTATTCAATCTTGTTCTTTCTACTGTAGAGTATAATAACCTAAAATGCTAACATGCCTATCATGCAAAAGTAAGGAAACATTCATACAGTCAGAAACATTTTAAGCATAGAAATTTAAAGTCACTTATTTATAAACCCACTTAACATAATTAGAATTGTTTTCAGAAATAAAATTTTATTCAATTAATTTTTACCTTAAGGTCCAGTTTCTTAATTTAAGCTATATTGTAGCTAAAATATTTTTCTGTATTTTCAGGATATTTTGTTAACCTTCTAAATTTTTTAGGTTTTTGTATTACTTTACACAGTACACAACAATTGCATTCATTATGGGAAGTGGGTACTTGCACATAATCCATCTTTATTATTTTTCTCTCCTTTCTTTCTTCTCTTTCCTTTCTCACCCTCTCTTGATCTCCTTCTCTCTCCAGGAAGATCTATCTCCTTACTGTCTGTTACTTAATTTTTATTTTGCTTTTTAAAATTTGGGTTTTACATTTAAGGGAAACTATGTGATCATTTATTTATTTATTTTTGTATTTTAGGACAGGGTCTCCAGGGTCTCACTACATAGATCAGACTCACAGTGATCCTCCTGTTTACAGCCCCTCAAGTGCTGGGATTACGGGCTCATGCAGCCACACCCAGTCTCAATTGTCGTCTCAGCGCACACTGGGGGCTATGTGGCATTTAGTTTGTGTGTCTGATTTGTTTCATTTGATGTGGCCTTGGAATTTTTCCATTTTCCTACACGTGGCTCAAGCTTATCTTTCTTTATGGGCACCAGTGTTGTCAGTAGTGGTAGTACTAACAGTGTAACATTGTGTGCGCTTGTGTTATGTTCTGTATCCGTTCATCTTCTGATGGACACACAAGCAACTTCGAAGATTTAACTATTATCAACTATGTCACTAAAATGTTGGACATGCACCGATCATTGTAACACAGTGTCTTTAACTTGTTTGTGACGATACCTAGAAGTATCTAGGTAGCCATCCATGAGTCCAACGGAATGTCTACTTTTAGCTCTATTGAAGTATTTCCATAGTGGTTGTGCTAGTTTACATTATCACCAACTATTTATTTATTTAATTAATTTTTATGCCCAGCTCAGCCCAACCTGAGGGCAGGGCTGGTGTGGCATGTGGTGCTAGGGATGGAACGGCCGTCTTCTGCTTGCCGAAGGTTGCCTAAGCAGGAACTTTAGACTGCTGAGCTAGCTCGCCAGTCCCCCCCGCCAAGTTTGAAACAGTTCCTTTTCCCCCTCTATCCTCACCAGCAATTGTGATCACTTCATTGTTTGATGACAGCCGTTCTTTCTAGAGTTTGATGCAATCTCAGGGTATTGTTTATAAATCTCAATGGCCACTGATCTATTAGCCATTTATACTTCTCTTGAGAAGTAGCTATTCATTTTATTTGCTCAGCTTTGCTTAGGTATTTTATTTCAGGGAGTTTAGTGTCTTGAGATTTTATGTAGTCTAGGTATTAGTTCTCTGCTTGATGAATAGCTGCTATATTTTTTCCCGTTCTGCAGGCTGCCTTTTCTCTCTGTTGGTTGTTTCTTTGGCTGTGCTTTGGCACACTTCCATTTGTTGATTCTTGGTACTGCCCTCTATGCAACTGGAGTTCTTTTCATAAGTTTCCTGTCTATAATTTTCTCTTCAAGAGTTATATTATTTTATCTTTCGGTTGATTTTTTTTCTGTTTTAACATTTAGATCTTTGATCCACTTTGATCTTAGTTTAGTAAATGGTGCAAAATATGTATCTAGAATCAGTCTACTGATTTTTATACCATAACTTAAAGTAACCACATTTCCTAGCACCATTTGTTAGAGAGATTAGCTTTCCTGCAATGTATGATTTTGGCTCCTTCGTCAAAGATTAAATGATTACATACACTTAGGATTGTTACTGTGTCTTCTATCCATTGATCCCATGTCTTTTTGTTTTGTTTTGCTTTTGATTTAGTGCCATGCTGTTCTCACCATGGTAGCTTTGCAATATAACCTCAATAACTGAGGGACAACCAAATAGCTCTGCAGATTAAAGTGCGGTATTGAGGTATTGAGATTTTTCCTTGTTTGTTCTTGTTACCCAAGATTGCTTTGTCTGATCTTGGTCGCTTTTGTTTTCATATGAACTTTGGAACTGTTTTCTCCAGTTTTATGAAGAATGTTGCTGGCATTTTGAATGAGATTGTTTTAAATCTACATTTCAGTTTTGGAGCTCTTTTGGACTAAATTTGTTCTGCCTATCTAGGGACAGAGCATATCTTTGCATTTCTTTGAGTTCTCTTTGATTACTTTTGTCAGAACACCACAGTATTCACTATAGAACTCTTGAACTCCACTGTCATACAATCAAAAGTTGTCAAAAGATTTTATTTTGACCCACATATTGCTTGCTTTGAAAATAATTTCAACTTAATGAATGATGTTTTTCTAATTCCAGTTGTGTAGGCTGCCTTTTCACTCTGTTGGTTGTTTCTTTGGCTGTGCTTTGGCACACTTCCATTTGTTGATTCTTGGTACTGCCCTCTATGCAACAGGAGTTCTGTTCAAGAGTTATACTTATTTTATCTTTCAGTTGATTTTTTTTC
Source organism: Octodon degus (assembly GCF_000260255.1). Classification (NCBI taxonomy): domain Eukaryota; kingdom Metazoa; phylum Chordata; class Mammalia; order Rodentia; family Octodontidae; genus Octodon; species Octodon degus. The sequence continues at coordinate 2,211,773 of NW_004524719.1, read as the reverse complement.
TGTCTTAACATTTAGATCTTTGATCCATTTTGATCTTAGTTTAGTAAATGGTGAAAAATATGTATCTAGAATCAGTCCACTGATTTTTATACCACAACTTAAAGTAACCACATTTCCTAGCACCATTTGTTGGAGAGGTTAGCTTGGAATTGTTATGCTTATGTACATGTAGAGACCTATGATGAAAGTTATTTTATGTTTTAGTAATAATTGACCACTAACAAAACTTTGTAGGCATGCCCACATATTATTTCTACACTTTACAGAAATGTAAAGAAAGGTGAAATGTAATCTATTTTTCTCATTTTATAAAAATGCAGCTTAGAGGCTATATACCACAGATTTGATCTGATGGACTACAAATCACATGCAAAACATTTTTTGAATGTTTTTCTATTAACTAGTTATTAGGATATTCTTATTGTGCTTTCATAAGAAATTCCTCAGTTCTCACTGCTATTCTGAAAGAAAATTATTAAATTAATTAAGAAAAGTTGGTGCAAATGTACATTTAATTTATTAAAAATAGTATACAATAAGAAAATAATGTTTCAGAATATGAACTTCTGTTACAATTATTGATGATCAAATTAAAAAATAAGATTTTTGTGGAGCTTTGTAGATGGTGGATATTTGAAACAAATAATTAAAAATAAACATAATTCCAAACAGAGAATATTACTAAAGAAAAGAAACTCTGACTTGAATAGATTTTTAAAAAGGAATCATTTGGTGAAGAAAGTAGTGATATAAAAAGAAACTTCTGGGGTGGCTAGCCTAGAAAACAAATTTGAGCATTATAATTTTGCATTTATACTGACAATGGGAAATGACTGAAATGATTAAGGCAAAGTGATCCTGAGGACAAGAAAGCTGATTAAGAGAAAAATACAGCACTTATAGGCTACCAGGGTCATCACCAGACATTATTCAGTTGAAAGTAAAAGAAAATCATATATGGGAAACAAACACTAGTCAAGTTTCGCCAAAGACCAAAATAAAATGTTGCTTTTCTTTTGTTAATTTCCCAAGTGATTAAACTATGAACCATTAGTTGGAAATCATAGGAATCTCTTTTATATACTTCACATCAATGTTCTCTAAATGGATAAATGACAAATTAAGTATAAAAAAGGAGTGGGAAAGTAGAAAGCATTCATTTCTTTTTCTTTCTTTCTTTCTTTTCTTTTTTTTTTTTTTTTTTTTTTTTTTTTTTTTTT
>NW_004524719.1:2190835-2210453 GCF_000260255.1 Octodon degus | reverse complement strand
TAGTGATTCTCCTGTTTTCAGCCTCCCAAGAGCTGGGATTACAGGTGCTTGCTACCAGGCACAGTCTCAATCACAGTTTTAGCGCGCCCCGGGGGTGGGGCCGGCGCTGTATGCTGGGTATCCAAGCCTGGTCCCTGCACTCTGCCTAAGCAGGCATTTTAATTTGCAGAGCTATTTGGTTGCCCCTCAAAAGCGTTCAAACACCTTAACTTGATGGTTTCTTAGGCTTCTTTTTGTAATCTAAGAAAGGCATAAGATTTACATTAATTTGTACAAGTCCTCTATATTTTTCAAGTGTTATATTCCAAAAATTAAGGGGAACCCTTTGCTTCTTAGAAATCTGTAGCCAAGTGTAAAGGTATAACACAGATTTTCATAAGAGCTGTACCTTCATCTAAAAAGAAAGCAGAATTTTTCCTTCCGTAGGTAGTGTCCAAAACTGCTTCGGAATGCAAAGGAAGACTTATAAAGCATGACCTCACCCAACTGCATGTGTTAAAAGTGAAAGCAAGTGGAGAACACTGACATACTCTTCCTAGTAGCAACAAAAGTATGTACACAGGCATGAATGAAAGATATGACCTTAGAAAGGCAATTTATTCAGAATTAGCTGAGCCAAGTGAGGGAAATTATTGGTGGATTAGTCAACTTACTAATGAGTATGTAAGTCAAATAGTTGTACAACTATGTCTTCATCCAGAAACCAAGTGTGACTCCATTCAATCCTCAAGTCCACTTTCAATTTAGGATCTAAAACTAATGAATTTGTAAGTGTTTCATATGGATGTAGTCTCATTGCTGTCTTTCATTCTCTCTCTCTCTCTTTTTTTTTTTTTTTTGTATTTTAGTAAGGGTGTACAAGGTATACAGGGTCTCCCTACATAGACTGTAGACTGGACTAGTAGTGATCCGCTTGTGTAGAGCTGGGATTACAGGTGTGCACCACCATGCCCAAGCTCAACCTCTTTCTCAGCATGCTCTGGAGGCAGGGCCAGCACAGCGTGCCAGGATCGAACCCAGGCCACTCATTTCTTTCTTGTCAATGTCCCATTAAACCCTTAGGAAAAATTTACATTTCTGTGTTGGTTCAAAATCCTTCAATCTCTTTTAGTTATTCACATCACATACTCTAAGATGTTAAGTAAAACAGATAAAAAAATGACTTTATCTTATATCTACTCATCATGCCAACTTATACATTAAAACTAGTCCTCACTTTAAAGTGCTTATCTGACTTATCCAGTCTTGTATGTATCTCAGGTCTGCTTCTCTGCTCCGGCTTTTGTTTGCATGTGATTATATAGCAAAGAGGACAACATACTTGTATGGATAGCTTCAATTTTTTTTTCTGATATAACACTCACTCTGGAAATGTTTTCCTCACCTCTGCCTTTCTCACTCATTCCTCTTGTCGTGTTATAGGAGGACTTTAATACAATAGTTTATCATCCTGTATCATTTTGCCTGCTATTTATTTTATATACCATCCTAGTAGAAGTTAAACTTTTTGAAAGCCAAGAGTCATTTTCGATTTCCTAGAATAAGAGCCTAGAGCAACACTGAGGAAATCTAAATCTAAAAAACAGGAGAAAGGTTCTGTGAAAACTGATGATCACATAAAGAAATATCAGTGAGGAAGTTTGGCCTATAGTCTTTGAATAATGGTTAAATACTTGGCAGAGGCATAGTCGTTTAATGGTTAGATTACTCTTTATAGATGCAATGTTGGGTACTATACATGATGGATACTGTGGATTTGTTTGTTCAACACTCTTTCCAACTAACATCCCTTTGGTACTGCACTGGCCAGAAACTTAAAAATTGCATTTCCCGGAGTATTGCCGCATGAGTACCAGATGGAATTTAAGTTTCTCTAATCAGTGCAGGAGGCTGCAGAGAATTGAGTTGCTTATGGTGAAAGGCAGAGTGATTTGTTGTTTGGATTCATTCACAGGCAACATGATTCTAGAGCAAGTTACTGGAGTAATTGCAGTGAAAGTAAGCTTATTCTGCGCCCTAGTTCTTGGGGTAGTTTTATCTATTGTTTCTGCCCCATTAAAGTTCTGTGAGCTCTCTGTGCTATTTAATAAAATCCTTTCTTCTTTACCTACCCAGAACATTTTTTTTTTTTTTTTTTTTTTTTTTTTTTTACTAAGAAATCTGGTCAATGAAGAGTTGAACAAATGAATGGAACGACAAGAGAAAGGATACGGCAGCTACACCATAGAATGGCACCACAGGTGGCTGAGCACAGGCAAAGCTAGGGGGAAAGGTGCGGAAATAAGAACCCCTTGAGACGCAGCCCTCTACCAAAAGATGGGATTTTAATATTAATTGAAAACAGAAGTGAAGATGACAAAAATACCAGGTTGACTTTACATTATCAGTCTATTTCTATTATGCTTGATATATTACCATGCAGCAGTGAGCAGGGAACCCAAAGAAAATAACGAATTCCACATATTAAAGTACATTGTGAAAAAATAGAATATTCTACAGATATTAACATGGATCCTTCAAATATTACGTATAGATTTAGCAACTACAAAGACTACTGTATTTTCAATTGTATAAAAACAAGCTACAAGGTAAATGATTATAAACACTTAACTACAACTACCAATTTGAAAATCAAGTCAATAATATATGTATGATATTTATCCTTTTTAGCATCAAATAGCCCACATAACATTCTGTCATCTTAACAAATCATGAAAATGTGTGAGCTACAAATTACCTATAGTATAAAACTTTGAAATAATGTCATTTTTGTTTTCAATTTTCTTCTTTTAACACTTTTCCTTTAGGGCTGACTTATATTGTTATAATACTCTCAAATTTGCAATTATTTTTAAACTACAAAATTACTTCAAGTGAAATATTTTGATGTGGTCTTATAACTAATAGAGCTTTGATACTATGCAGAACTCCAAATAAAATATAGAAAGAAAGTTTATAATTTTTACATGGTTCTTGTAAAATCTCATGTGTTAAAAATTAAATGTGTGAAGTTTCTCTCTACATATACATTATGTAGAATATATGTTTATATTAGTTCCAAAGGTTTCTTCAAAATCAGATATAAATATAATATATTTAAATATTTGTCTAGAAGATAAGCATATTGGTAGCATATAGGAGAGCAACCTGGGAAACTGAATCAAACCCAATCTCCAAAAAAAATAAACAAATAAAAGTTAATTTTATAATATTGGAATAGACACCAATCAAATTTCATTAGATTTTATAAATCAATGAGTTTGACAATATTGGTATGAAAAAATCATCTCGCAAGCCTTTAAAGGTCCTTGTATTTTATGTCCATCTCCACAGGAATCAAGAGCATCTCCTTCCTCTCCATAAGTGTGTATGTTTTGAGCTATTCTTTTGTGTGTGTGTGTGTGTGTGTGTGTGTGTGTGTGTGTGTGTGTGCGCGTGGTACTGGCGATTGAAGGCAGGACCCTGTGCTTGCCAGGCAAGCACTTATTCTACTGAGCTATCTCCCTGGCCCTGTTTTCAGTTATTGAAGAGACTCTAGATGGAAAGGAAGAACCAGTACTCAGACGAATGTCTCTCTCAACAAAATTGTCAGCATTTCAGTAATTTACTATGATTAGAGATTTTCCCCCTTTAGAGAAAAAAGGAAAGTTTTGATAATTATATACTTTTACCTAGATTCTTGTGGCTCTTTCTGATTGCTCTTTTCTCAGACAGTGGATCTAAATTTCCTGATTTACATGCTTTTGATATTACTATTACTTTTATCAAATCACTTCTCTAGGAAAAGTCTATGAAACGCATTTACTCCAACAACAGAGAAATAGGGCTCAGCATAAATATGAAATCAACAGAGTAGGCAGTACCCAGAATATTTTGTAGTATTTAAAAATTACACAAATGAGGGATTTTCAGTGAAATACAAAACTATCAATGTGTAGTGGAGGAGGACCTCAATAACTGAAATGGAGTGATAGATGTGTTGTAATTATTTCCTTACAATATAAATTTTGCTTTACATAATGTTTTGAGCTACAAAACCAATTGCATAATATCTTGAGAGATATGATTTTCAGAGTCTAAATTCCCTATCACATTATCTTTATTTTCTTTTGTTAACCAAGTATTTATTAATTAGAAGTTTCTGGCTTGTTCTAACTCAAAAGATGTGTGTATTTGTTGGGTTCGATCCCTGACACCACATGCACTGGTCCCAAGCCCCAGGCCTGCTGAGCTGGCCACCATGACTGGGCGTGGTGGCACCTGTCTGCAATCCCAGCACTGGGGAGGCTGAAAACAGGAGGATCACTAGGAGTCCGAGCTGCATAGTGAGACCCTGTACCAAATACATAAAAATAAAGAAAATTGTCTATGAATAATATAAAGTGACACTCTATAATGTTTATAGATATGTTTTACTTTATATGCAGTTACTGTACATAATCCAAATAAAGTGTATAAACCTCATTAATTTAATTCATGCTTTTATATAAATTTAAAGTAAAAATTCCTTAATATAAACTATCAAATTTTCTGCCCCAAATTATGATCATTCTTATTTAATGCCTATTATAAATATAAGATGCATTTCTGTTTAATGATATTTTCCTGTCCCTTAATGTCATGAAAGTATCTAGGCCTCGTTCATATCTTTCAGTTCATCAATTACGTTGTGATCTTAGATGATTTAGTGGTTTTAGATATAAAGTTCTGAAACTGTTTTATTCTCACATTAATGTTAGCTATTCATTCAGGTCCCATAGGAAAAAAAATGACCCTTCTTATTTTCAGGTTTTTGTTTGTTTCCTGGACTCTGTAATCTTGCACACTTGCTTTAGGAGATCTAGTCAAAAAATAATATAGGTCAGTGATCTCCTTTTTGTTTTATTTAGGTTCCTCATGCCCAAATGCCAAAAAAGCCTTTAAGATGCCAAATTAAAAGGCTTTATTATATACACACAGACTTATTGTCACAAATAAACAAAGCTCAGTTAGGCAAGCTCTTAAGGCAAGCTCATAGAATTCTTGTTTCAAAAAGCCATGCCCTTGGACAGAGAGTTCTGAGTTTATTTTTGTGGTATAATGGGGCTTAAATTAACTGTACTTCTTGTAACAATAATCATTTATCTGTACCGGTGTCAATAAAATATGAGAGTCGCAGAATAGCGTTGACCTGCAGTACAGCTGCGTCTGGCTACTTGACTGGGGTGAGCCTCTCTGAGATTCTCATTTTCACAGAGCCTCTCGGTTCTGGTCTTGAATAGGGGAAGATGAGAGTACTTTCTCATCAAGCTGTTATGAATACTAAGTAGTAAATACTTAGCAATGTTTAGTGAAGTCCGAAGGTAACTAAAAGTTTAAAAGCATTATGTTCTGTAGGTTACCCTCTTTAATTGTCCCTGGGTCACTTCCCCCGCCCTTTGCTTTAAGTATTGCGCATGTCAGAACAGTGGTTGTCAGAGTCAGGGAGATGGCTCGGTGACCTAAGGGCTGTCCTGGCAAGCACAAGGACCTGGTTTGGATTCCCCGTATCACGTGCTGCCCTGCCATGCTGGGCACTGAAACCCGGAGTGGTGGTGCACGCTGGGCTGCGTAGTCACACCCTGTACCAAATAAATAAATTGAGAAAAGATTTTTTAAAAACTGGTTGTCATAGGCTAAAGAGAATGAGGGAGAAGGCAAGAGAAAAGGTTCAATTCATATATATATATATATATATATATATATATATATATATATTTCTGCATTGGGGATTGAAATCAGAACTTTGCTCTTGCCAGGCAGGTGCAGGTGCATATGCCACTGAGCTATCTCCCTTGCATGAAAGATATTTTTATAGCAGTATACATTCTTCTGTTCTGTGGCACAAGAAAGTAAAAGTTAACAAAATCCCATATACACATATGTGTGTACATGTACTTCTCATGTATATAAATATATACATTTCTCATATATGTGGCAGATATTATCTTGTCCCAAATTATGTATCAATAAAAAGTTGTGCAAAAAAGAAAAAGTTGGACTGCAGAGATAGCTCAGTGGACTAAGTGCCTGCCTGGCTAGGCAAGCACCAGGGCAGAATTCAATCCCTGGCACCACATGCAGTGCTGGCTCTGCCCCTGGCACACTGAGCTGGCCACCGAGTCAGGCGTGGTGGCACGTGCCTGTAATACCAGTGCTAGGGAGGCTGAAACAGAAAGATCACTATGAGTCCTACTTGCATAGTGAGACCCTGTACCAAATACACGAATTTTTTTAAAAATGAGAAAACGTTCATCGACATTTCTGAATGTGTACACTGTGCAGAGAGCTCTATAATCTAATAGTGTCATATAACTGTGTGTGATAGGAGAGGAGGCCGCTCCTGCACACCAGGAGAGTGGTCATTTCAATGGTCCTGTGAGAGAAGGTTCCACATGCATGCTGTCCTATATCCTGCAGTGTTCTTATTTTCTTGACAAAATATGCCCAATGATATCAAGTATTTGTATCACGCCTCAGGCAACTGAGCCTTGTTTTTGCTTGGCTCCCTTTTGGCTGTAACTGCTGGCCACTCATATGACCACAGCTAGTACCTACAGTCACCAGATCTCTTTAATACAGTTCAGGCACTCAAAATGAAGGTGAAACACACGGGAAATAAGCTGGTGACTCCGCACGGTACATTTGAGTTCACTAAATGTGAGCCTCAACAGTCGTAGTTTTATGATTTTTTTTTTTTTTTTTTTTTTTTTTTTTTGCTTCCAGTCAAAAACAATTCATTCCTCAGTGATTTGCGAAGTGCTGTGCTCTGACTTTAGCCCCTTGGCATCCATTTCTTTCCTCTGTGGTCAAAGGACAGGAGAGTATGCGTCACCAAAAATACCAACTTTAACATTCTTTTAGAAGCGAATTCTTTCTTTTATAATTAGAATTTGGGGAAGACTGTTATTTTACCACTGTATTGGCAATGTAAACCTAAATTTAAGAAACAGAAAATGTCTTATGATCAGACAAATCCAAGTATCCAAGGAAAAATTCCTTAAATATATGAGAATGTTTCCTTATATATTTAGTGCTTCAGAAATAAAGATATTGAGCACACTGTCTAAAAAAAATATATGACATTTTAAGTAAAACTTCAGTCTTCTTTAAAAAAGAATTCACCCTTTTCTTTCCCTAAGGAATTCTGAAAATGCATTGTAAAATTCTTGACTTAATGTGATCTTCATTTTATAGAATCATTTTCTTGGGAAAGAAAAGGACAATGACATATGAGAAAAAAATAAACAAAGGTCAGTATTTATAATGTACATTTATAATACACATACATTATTAATTGTTGCTTTCTCTTTACTGGTAGACATTTCTAAAATGACTCAGAAAATATAAATACCTTGATCACTGCGTACGGAGAAAAATCTGATGCACCAGGAGAGTTGAAGAATTAAAAACAGAGCCCAAAACTTAAGCCAAGAAATTACAAAATGAAGAAAAGTATCATTTTCTGAATTCTTCCTGGAATGCCTAAGCAAACCCAAAGCCTAGACATCTTACTGTTTATCTTAAAATTGGAAAATATTAAATTCCTTGCATGTATTCCTTCCTTTAGCTACAAAGGACACTCTGGCTCCAAGTATACAATATTTAGCCTTTGTTGGTGAATGAAAGAATCTAAGTGCAGAGACTCTCAGCCGAAAAGTTCTTCTGTTTGCACTCTGATCATTGTTTGTGTCCTCAAAGCTTGCTCTTCTTAGACTCTTGATGTTTTGGGCTGGGTGTCTGCCTGGCAAGTACAAGGTCCCGAGTTTGATCCCCAGTACAGAAAAAAAATTCCTGCTATTTTGATTTAAGCTTTGCCATTCCACAGATGAAAGACTTTCTTTATCAGTAACTTTATCTCATCGCCCCAGTACCAACTTCTGTGCTTTCTTGTCATTTTTATCAAGCAGACATATTGTCTCAGTTACTCTTCTCTCCTCATAATTAGGAGAGGAAAGGGTTATTTAGCTCACGGTTGCTGGAGGTTTCAGTCCGTACTCAGCTGGCTCCAAGGCAGCCTGGCACATGGCAGAAGGCGGCAGGTCATGGCAGCAGCAAAGAGCAGAGAGCAAAAGGGAGGAGCAGCAGCAGCAACGACTACAGAGAGGACGTCTGTCTCTCTTAAGTTGCATTCAGGCTAGCCTCCCAGGTAGGGGAAGTACTCATATCCATAATCCCAGAAGCACTCATACCCATAATCCCAGTGGATCATGAGTTAATCTCGAATTCTAGAAGTCCCCACCCCATGACTTTATGAGGCTTTTTTGGGGAGAACGGGGGGTGGACAGCTAGACACAAACCATAACACATTTGAGTAACTACACATGTGTTAATATACCACTTTTGTTGGTAGAAATACATTATCTGTCAAGATTTTTCTGAAGACAGTTCAGTAATTCCTAACTGCCTTTGATGATGTCCTTATTCATTTGTCACATTACCTATTCATCGTATTTTCTCTAACAAAGTGGTTACCAATATGTTCCTATAACATGAACAATTTCACACTATGCAAATTTTTCATGATCAAAGATATTTAGCAGTTGCATAAGATCATGGTTCATTCTTCTATTATTTTTACTTAGTCAAATTCTAATGTTACTTCTGTTGACACTTTTGATCCAAGATCCAACTTCTCTTTTTTCTCACTCAACTCCAGTCCAAATCTTCTTCTGCTGTAGAGGGATGTATGTGCACTGGAATTTTGAGGCAAGATCTCTAGATTAAAAATGTGCAGAGAAATATCACCTTTAACCAATTGATCAGTAGTTCACTAATTCACTTTGATCAGGTCTATCCTCCAATGGAGGAAAAAGCATGATTTCATCTTGGCTTGCCTGCCCCTGATGCCTTCAAATGTTTCTGAATTGTGCTTTTTCAGCCGTGGTCTCCCACTCTGGATTCGTACTTCTTCTTGTCCACTTTGTCACTCATAACAATTTTAGTCTTTCAGACGTTAGAGAAAAATAGCTGTCTAAGATGCATGCATCTTACTTTGCTATGCTTTGCCTTGGCTTTACCTATATAAACTTATTAAAAAAAAACCATTCGTTTTCTTATTGCAAAGATGAAAACTTAAATAGAGTGGTTTGCTTTCAATGTTTCTGGCTCTCTAGTGCTGGGATTCTGTGATGATTTCTCTGCCTTTGCTTCAGCAACACCCTGGTACACAATTTCTATGAAGACCCTCACATTCTGCATTGACTACACTACATGGGGGTTCTGAGAGCTCACATTCCAGCTCAATCCCCATGTAGTAATGTTCATCGCAAGAGAAGTATGAAAAACTGTGCATCTTCTTTTTCTCTGCTACTAGTAGACTGTGGAAGACTTGTGAGCTGCTACTGGATGCCTTTCTTTTATCCTAGAGTTTTAGCCAGTTCCTAGAACAGAGTCTTGCCTTGTAAGTATTTCAACTTGTGTTAGATAAATATTCACTGCTGAATTTGACTGGCATTGAAAGCAACAAACCTGTGCTGCTCTAGCATATTTAGAGGACCCTCTAATTTTACTTTTATACATTCAGAAAAATGTTTTGAATATTCTGCCATTGGTGTTTCAGTACTGCCACAGTGATATGCATTCTCCGCAATGGCACATTAAGCAGCAGGGTATCTATTGACTTAAGTAAGCAGTCTAAAAATATTTTGAATCTCACCATAAACAACTTTCCTTGCTTTTAACAGGAAAGCACATCAAATGCAGTTGACCGTATAAAACACAGTTACATTCTAATTTTAGAACTTTAAGTTATCATGACATATTTGTAATGAGACTTTGGGGCTCTCCTAATATTCCAAATGTAAAAATATTTTGGTAAGTGTGATTTTAAATACTATGTTTTATCCCACAGTTTGTTTGTAACATCTGTGTTGAAAATGTATAAAGGGTACATTGAGGAAATGGTGAAGTAGAAGTCTTAACTATTTTTGAGATGCTTAAAATCTATAAATAAAATGCAGCTAGCATTCACCAATCAATACCAATATATAAATAAGCAGAGTCATATACTAAAAGGCATTGAAAATAATCTTTCCCTTTCCTAATGTCCTAGACAAAAGAGGTTCAAAGACATTCTAAATCGGGTGGTCATCAATCTAGTAAGATTAGCTACAATGAGAATGTACTAGAGTCTTTCAATATGAACTTTCCCTAAAACTCCAGAGTGGGTACAGCAATGGGAAAGTCTTAGTGAAATGGGAGTTCCCCATAGTTGGGCCTCATTGAGATTATTTCAGTAAAAGTTTAGTGTCTCCAGGAATAGTATTTCACTACATTGTTGGTGCAATCGGCCTTGCCCTGTACCACTATCATAACTTCACAGTTTAAAGGCAAGTTCATATGCGCATAATAAATTTATTTATAAACAAAGGTCAATATGGGAACATTGACAGGGAGTAAAATTTTCTATGCTAACTGCCTTTTTGAACAATAGTCATATTTGTAGTACTTATTAATGAACTTCTAACATCAAAATGTTAATGTCACATGCTTATTTCAGAAGCTTTATTGTAATTTTATTTCTGGTATTCAAAACAACATAAAACTCTGAGTCTATGGGAGCAATCTCAAATAATGACTACTTGTTAATTATGGGAAATATCACTTTAAAACATTTGAACAGGAAAAATGCCAATGGAATTGAAGGTTATGATAGTCATTGTTTGCAAAATCGTTTCATCTGCATATTGATATAATACAGTAATCTATGTGTATGCTTTGGTATTTCTTATATTGAAAATGATGCACTTTATCTTTCTCTAAAGAACTATGAAAGTATAGAAAAGGTCCAGCACATTGTATATCTCTGTGCATGGGTGTCTTTACATAATATTCATATGACTTCACTACAAATTGTCATTATCTCCAGAACTGTTTATTATTTTGAAATAAAATCTATTATGCATTGAACTTGATTTGGGAAATCAAACTTCAACTTTAAAAAAAATGAGAAGAATAAAGCTGAAAAATATCTTTCAAGGCATGATTTTTTTCTAGATAGGAATGAAGTCTTAAATAATAAAATTAAAAATGTCCGTAGCGTATGATGATTCAAACACAGACTCAAACTTCATATAGTATCACATTTTCACGATTCCAGTTAATACTGTTTTATTGACATAAGTAAAAATGTATATGTTTATGTATCAAATATATATTTCAGCTAGAGGGTATTTATCACAGGTGTCAAAAATTCTAGTTACAATTTGACATATCTTTTCGAAAAGTTTATATAGTAATTCATCTACCTCTACAAATAATATAAAGATATTATAAGTACACTTATATGGAAGTTCAGAATTGATTTTAAGTCTTCCTGGTAAATCATTTAATATAGAAAATGAAGTAAATTCTTTTTTATTGTGCCTATTCCATTGGAATTTGAATCAATGAGACATAATAGTTTTTTTTCAGAACCGGGGATTGAACTCAGGCCCTTGCTCTTGCCAGGGAAGCACTTATTCCACTGAGTCATCTCCCCAGCCCTGAGACATAATCGTTTTAATATTAAATTATAAACCAGCAAAATGAATTTGCTTCTGGGAAAAGAATTTGGTGACATGTATGAGAAGCATGAAATAAAACATTACAAATATAAAGTTGCTGGTGTTTCATATGCATCTGACCCATCATACCAGCAACTAACATCCCTTCACCAGAGGAAAAATCATCTCTATGTCAAATGGTATGGGAAAACTGGCTGTCCCCAGGCTGAGGGCTAAACTTAAACCCGTATCTCTTACCATGAACTAAACTAAAATAGAAATGGGCCAAAGATACATGCTTTTGAACAGAGATATCTAATCTGCTGGAAAAGAAAAAGATAAAATAAATGAAAACATTGGCACAGGCAAAGACTTTCTGAACAGAACCCCAGTATCATGAGAAATCATACCAAGAATTGACTAAATCAGTCATATAAAATTACAAGCTTCTGCACAGAGAAGAAAACTAAGGACAGAATGGAGCAACAACCTACAGAATGAAAAAAATTGCCAACCAATCCCCAAACAAGGAACTAATATCTAGAATATATAAGCAATATTTGAAAATTAGATCCCCCAACTTATAAAGCAAATAAAAAATGTGCATCTCAATTTATGCTTTCATGAGGAAATATGAAGAGCGTTAAATACATGAAGAAGTGTTTAACATCACTGGCCACTCAACAAATGCAAAGTAGAGCAACGTTGAGATTCCATCTCACTCCTAAAAGAAAGGCTGCCATCAAGAAATCAAACCCTAATAATTGCTGCTGAGGCTAGGGGGATGAAGGGACACTTCTACATTGATGGTGGGACTGTAAGCTGATACTACTAAAAATTAAAAATGTTAATTTTAACTGTACTTTTACCCATATTTAACCTACAAGTACTTTCCATGACAAAATCCTCTTCTTGTGTCCTAGTTTGGGTTTTTTGCAATATAATATATTGTTATTATATTATAACAATATAATGCAGGACACATTTTATACTATTATTTTATAAAGAATCACCCAAACAATTAATTATATACAAAAATGCAGGAAATGTGTTCACGCACTAAACACTAAGGAATTTAGCTGAGGTCCTCTATTCTAATGCCCTCCAAGAATCCAACTGAAATCATAGAGCTCATAACAATGCTTCTGACAAGTCTAACTGGAGGCCTAGAGCCCACAGCAAAGTTTCATGCAGGTCCACTTCATGGATCTGTAATGGAAAGGCCCAAAGGTCAGTTGTGGAAGCTAGAAAGTCTATGCCAGTGGGATGAAGGATCTATGCTAGCAGGCTGAGGGTTTTGAATTGGAGCCAGGAGACAATGCTCAAAGTCAGCACCAGAGCTCCCCCAGAGGTACCATAGCCATCCTCAGTAATGATGAGGTCTTTCACTGAGTTCCTCCAGGAACAAAGAAAGCTCAGTTCCCATCAGAAAACCCAGCGCAACAAGCTTCTCCACAAGACTGTACAGCGCAACATCTTCTCCTCTGGAGGCATGAAGCGATGCTTGAGGTGAGGAACAGAGCACCTCCAAAATGAACCATAGCCATTCTCAGCAACAATGAGGGTCCTAATCTACACCTCCAGCAAGAACAGCACGACGAGGTCACTCAGCAGAACAGCCCAGGAGAACCAATGGCTTCCCACAGCTCCAACAGCTTCTTCAAACAGCATCCCTAACAGCGTACTGGAAGCTTCTCCTGTTCTTCCTTCAAGCTGCTGGAAACAATCCTGAGCTGGGCCACCCACAGCCAATGCCATGCTAGCTCAATTCCACTGGGTGTAATAAGTGGACCACCAGTTAGGTATCCACTACATCTCACTGGGTTAAATTTCTTTGAAATCATTGTAGATTCTGTTATACAGAATTAAGCATTTGTGCAACTACATGGATTTTGTTTCAGAATTCATACATTTCAGAAGATTTTCATGCCACTGAACAGTGCTAACTATGGAACTCTCACTGACCTCTCCGATAATCCAGATACTCAACAAACAATAAGTAATGATGTGTAGCCTTGGGTGTCAAAGAAAAACTTCACTTTATAATCAGTTGAATCAAATGCAGGGTGGTTTTGTAATTTTTGCTGGTTGCATTATAGAATAATGTAATTTTGTTTTCTTATATATTGCAGCGCTGTAGATAAGAATCATGGAAATAAAATCAATGTCATCAATTTGGATTTTTTTTCCACTGATTATTTCTTTGTAAGGTACACATTATATACAATTTCACATTTAAGTGATCTATCATTAGCAATCTAGTCACTGGAATGGAGCTCAGTGAAGCAAGAAATGTGTACAAAAGGAATTGAAAATGCTACTTGTGAGTTAAAATGATAGCATAATTCCAACCTCAATGTATGGCAATGACAGAAGAGAAGAGGAAGACATAAGAAGCAATCTCTAAGTTCTTAAAATGTTTGACTAAGACAAAAAGTGTTGCAATGATTGAAAAAGAAAATTGTGCAGAAGATGCCAGATAAGAAGACCAACATTTGGGCTGGTGAGATAGCTCAGCAGACTAAGTGCCTGCTTAGGCAAGCACAGGGACCGGGATCCAATCCTGAGCACTACGTGCTGCAATGGCCCCACCCCCAGGTGCGCTGAGCCAGACACTGAGACTGAGCATGGTGGCACATGCCTGTAATCCCATCACTGGGGAGGCTGAAAACAGGAGGATCACTATGAGTCTGATCTGTGTAGTGAGACCCTGTACCAAATACATTTTTTTTTGAGGAACCAGGCATTGAACTCAGACCCTTGTGTTTGCCAGGGAAACTCTTATTCTACTGAACCATCTCCCCAGCCTTCAAATACACTTAGAAAGAAAGAAAGATAGGGGTCAGGGAGATGGCTCAGTAGAATATGCACTTTCCTGGCAAGCGCAAGGGCCTGAGTTCAATCTCTGGCTCCACCAAAAAAAAAAAAAAAGAAAAGAAAGGAAGGAAGGAAGAACATTTAAGATCTGGAAGAGTTGATGTGGCACGTAAGAGATATCCTTGTGGGCTTATAAAAGAAGGGCTGACATTAAGAAATAAAACCTTAATACATTTTGCTGAGGCTATGGGGATGAAGGGACCCTTTTACATTGCTGGTGGGACTGTAAGCTGGTGCTACTAAAAATTAAAAAAAATGTTAATTCTAACTGTACTTTTACCCATATTTCCCCTAAAAGTCCTTTCCATGACACAATCCTCTTCTTGTGTCCTAGTTTGGGGTTTTTGCAAGGGGAACAATATGATACAGGAAACATTTTAAGTATCCAACATAAGTAGACGGTTGGATAGAGAGATCAGAGGAGAGTCAAGGAATCAGGAAATTGAGAAACAGGTGAGAGTCACTAGCATAAGAAATTGTATGAAATCCTGGTGTCTGGCAGATCGCCTGTGTTTGAGCACTGAGTGAAAATTAAATGAAACTTTCATGAAGAATTCTAATGTTGAATCATAAAGAAGAGCAAGTCTAAAGATCTTGAGACTGGACAACCAGAGAAAGGAAAGTAAAAGTACAAATATGCTTTATTCTAAGCTGAAGAATTTCATGACCAGGAATACTGAAAATTCAGATAAGAACCAAACACTTTCCATGAGATTGGGTGATTCACAAATTGTAAAAGACACAAATATTTGCATTGTGCATTTGTGGAGTGGCTGCCCTGAACAGATATCCATACTTAGAAAAGAAGAGACATTAACTTATCTTAGGCAGATGCAGGTGAGTATGTTAATGGTGCTATTAGCCTCCCTCCCTCTTCTGTTCTCACACGGTGTCTTTCTAATAGCACTTGACTCATTTAAGTTGTCAAAGTGAGAATCCACCTCTATGGATTTTGGTCTCCTCTACCACTACAGTGTTCTATGCAAATTAGCATAAATCAGTATTATTATCTTGGTTAAGAATAATTTCTTCTACGGAAATGTGCTTATTCTGAATGATAGCAGACTCTGGTTCCTAAGTACCATGACTAAGTACAATTGTTGAGTCTAACAAACGTACAAATATTCAACTCTCCAGGAAAGTGGATGGTATGAAATGCTTCAACCACACGGCCACGTCTGCCATGTGGTGGAGTGGGAAGTTTTGTTTCTTTCCATTTTCACTTCTGCCAATTCACATCTCACGTATCATTATAGTCACTACATAGGCAGTATTATTTTCTGTAGTATATAGCACATTGCTTTAGAAAATATTGGCTCTTGAAAATAAAATAGAAATTCTGAGTGATTTTGTAATTTTATTGATGTGGGCTTGAACATAGGCATAGTGTAATGTCCTCGGCAGCACACTCGGATTCGATGTCCACTTTGTACAGCCTGTTCATTTATCGAATGTGCTAGTGCTGACTATTAAGACACTGAGGGTTGATGGTATTGTTGTAAATATGGTATATACTCTCATAGTCTTGGGCTTTAAAAGATAGATAAAAATTAATTCTAAAAAAATCTGTACTGTAGTTGAAGAGTTTAGCAAAATTAACTTTCACGTGAAACATGGTTGTTATGCATCCGCCAAGAACAGATTGCCCGTAACATGCTCTGTTTGTGATGAGATATTAAAGACCAGCTCTCATAATTTTTCACTCCACATTTATAGATTTGTTTCTGCTTACAGACTAGTGGAAATGTAATTAAATGTTTGGCTTAATTAAAATGGAATATAAATGCTTGTTCTCAGAAATTCGATGCGGTCTCCAAAATAGCAAACATAAGTGATTGCTTCTCAGATGCATGTTCTACGGGCTCTCTGTACGTATGTATTTTTCTAACACCCAAATGTAATTACACATATATTGCACAGTTCCAGCTGCACATCACACACACACACACACACACACACACACACACACACACACACACACTCACACTCACACAGAGAGAAAGTTGGGGATTCAGAATCTATAAGAAGTATGACACTGATACTGTGTAAATCACGCAAGGTACATGTACTGAGCCTGGGCTGTGGCAAGTATGGAGAGGCCCACAACCGTTCTGCCTATGCCAGGGCTCAGCAGATTTTCCGTGAAGAGCCAGGGAAAAATGTCTTTGGCTTTGTGGTCACACAGTCCTTGTGAAATGTATTCATTTCTACTTTGCTAGTAGGAAAGCAGCTGGTTTTTAACCAAATGAGCATGATTCTCTTCTGCAGAATCTTTATTTATGGAGACTGAAATTTGAATTTCTCATTATTTTCATATTGTACTAGGGTCTTATTTTGATCAGTACTAGTCACTTAAAACTGTAAAACCATTCTTAGCGCCCAGACTGGACATAAACAAGTGGCAGACCCGATTTGCCTCCGAGTGCCGGCGAGCAGAGCTCTGGCCGGTCTCCCTCCCTCCAGCTCTCTCGCCCCCTCTCAGTTTCCCGGGTCCAGTAAGTTTACACACCGCAAAACTACGCAGTCAATACGTCTGCTGCCTTTTCGCCTCACCTCGGTGCTCCCCTTGTTTGCTGTCCCTGCAGGATGATTATGCTCCCAGCTCCAGCACTTACTGCGTCCCTTCTGCCTACTTAGCCACGCTTACAACGCCCACGTCAACCAATTCTGGGCATATTTAGCTGCTGCATTTCTGAGCAATTTATGTGTTCACTTTCTTTGCTGCTTTTTTATTTTGAGGAGAATAAAAAAAATGATGCAGAATTTCAAAACAAAATGATAAGAAATTAGCAGTACTATGTTGCATGTTATTATTTTCAAAGTAGTTGCTCAGATTATCAGATCCTCACTTTTTAAAGGTGTAGGTCATTTCTTCATCCAACAAATTTGTCCTGCATAAATCAGCTAAATGCTGTGGCTTCATAAAAAGAAATTCTCAATAAGGTACTTAAAATCTTTAAATATTTCCTCCTGACATATTTAGTATGTGTAAGATCAGAATAAAATTTTCTTGTTTTATTCCACATTATTAGTCAAATGACCCTTTGTAACTAATTAATTTATCCATCTTTTAATTTTCTAATTTTCTATGACAACTTGCCACCTATGGTGTATTTCTAACTTATTTCTGAATTGTTGGTGCTTTGCTGAATCATTTCTTTTCTTATATATAAATGATAGTTTTAAAAATATGCTGATACTATTTGGCAATCAAAATGACTTCTGTTATGCAAATTATTTTTTGCTTTAAGTGAATAAATAAAATGAAACTGCCAACTCAGTATGGTGGCACATGTCTGTAATTCCAGCACTGGGAAGGTTGAGCTGGAGGATCACCAAGAGTTTAAGGCGAGCCTGGGCTATGAAGTGAGTTCAAGGCCAGCCTGAACTGCAAAGTAAAACTCTGGCTCAAACTGGCCAAAACAAACAAACCACCACCACCAAGAAAAAACTGCTATCATGTTAAAACCTATTAAAAATCAATTTAAAAATTGATTCTGATACTTTAAAGTTCTTAATATATATCTGATAACTGGTACATTTACATTTCTCATGAAAAAACATTGTATGTCTTTATCATAGTTTAAATTGTTATAATTTTTGGCAAAGGAAGCAAATTTCTTTCAAACTGGATTACAACCTCAATTTTTCTTTGTGATTTTGAAAGCAAATGGTTATATTCTTCTTATTATTTATGAGGGATTTACTATCTTTTCTAATATTGCAACTTTACCTCGCAGATTTGACACATATATAGCAGCAAACTGTTTCTCTATTAAATGCATTGAAATCAACACTGTATCTTCAAAGTTCCAGTAGTGGGCCTGGAGAAATAGCTCATTAGAATAAGTGCCTGCCTGGCAAGAAAAAGGTCCTGAGTTCAATACCTGATACCGCAAAAAAGAAAAGCATCTTCTGGGACCTCATCATCCCAACAAAGTTCCAGCAGTGATTAATCTTCAAGTATAATAATTTTAGTTTAGATTTATAAAATAATATGTGCTGTTTGAAAAATATAGGGAAACCAAGAAAAGTGAAAATAATTAGAAAATTCATATTTAATTAGTGTTTTATTGTTTTACATTTTCATTGTAATGAAATTTATTAACAATTTTACAAACGGCAGATATTCTTTTTTAAGGATTTCTTAGGAAAGGGTCTACAAAGTCTCACTCCACAGATCAGACTCATAGTGATCTACTTGTGTTCAGCCTGCCAAGAGCTGGGATTACAGGTGCTCCACCAAGCCCAGACTCAATAGCCTTCTCACAGTGCCCCAGAGATGGAGCCAGCATGGCACACCAGGGACAAATGGGAGATATTCGTAATTAAAATTTTTCAACAATGAAAACATTTAGAAATTAGGGACGGAGAGATAGCTTAATAGAATAAGCACTTGCCTGGCAAGTGCAAGGGGCTGAGTTCAATCCTCAGTACCACAAAAAAGAAAAGAAAATGTTGAACAACTAAAGTTTGAAGACCAAAAATTAGAGAAATAGAGGGGCTACAGGGATAGCCAATATTTTGGCCCTAACCCTTCAAGATCAGTGAAGACTCAAGACATAAGAGAACCTGTGCTGTGAAATCCTGTAACTCAGTGGTGTCCCAAACACTTGCCAGGCAAGTGCTTTTCAACTGATCTATCTCACCAGTCCTTATGTCCCATCTTTTCTGATTGAGGAGATTATGGGGCCACATAGTAAAATGATCGATGATATACAGTGTGCCTAAGGAGAATCACCTAGAGAGAAAACATTCTCTCAGGCTTTCACAGAGAACAAATTGGTCAAGCAATGGCCGTGAATCATCCAGATGGCTGACACTGACAAAAGATCTACAAGGTGCTTTACGTGGTTGTAGGGTAAATCCTGAGGGGATTTGACTGACCTTGTCAGGTGTAAAAGTTGCATTTTTAGTGATATAGGTCTTGCTTTAACTTGGTCTTAACCATCCAGCATAAATTTATGACCACGAGGTATAAAAGTAATGCCATATGAAAATGCTAAGCTACAAAAAGCTCAGGTCAACAACTTCTGACAGTTACTAGTTCTGCTGATAGTCTACTACTATTATGGACTATTGGACTACATTGGGTTATTTTGCTAAATTCAAGTACCTACAGTCTTTAGTATGTAAAGGTACTTTAAAGACTTCTCCAAATACAGCTTCCCTAACTGCAGAGAAACACCCATCTCTGACAAAACAAAACAGAAAAGAAGAATATACCTAAAGTATAT